>NW_020257952.1:0-22864 GCF_003255815.1 Theropithecus gelada
GAACAATTCATTCAGCAGCCAAATCTTCCTCAAAACTGGAAGTTCTGATGGATGGAGCCACAAGGAGCTTGTCCTACCAAACATCCAAAAACTAGAAGGCCCCACTTAAACTGTGAGGGAAAATGAGGGCTGACACTCAGGGTCTCCAGAGCAAAAAGCCTGCACAAAAGAACTTCAGGTTGAATCTAGCAGTGATAAAAGAGAACATGTCACGCACGCCCAAGCTGAGCTTATCCCAGGAATCCAAGGTTGGTTAAATAGCAATGCTCAGAGACCAGCAGGAGTTAGAACATCACACGCAGCTCAGTACTGAACTGAAGAAGGAACCAGCACCCTACTTCTCCCCGATAGGACAGCACTTTCACCAAGGCAGACGGCCTCCCTCCCCAGACCCCTTACCTCTGCCCTGGGCCTCCTTGAGTTTCGCAGTGATCCACTCCATAGCTCTGGCAGAGATTTTGGTTCCAAAGTTTCTATTAAATGGAGAGCGTGCCCCACCCTGTTGGTAGTTAGAGTCATATGAAATATCAGTTATACAGTAACATTTTGCTGTGAAATAGAAATGACGATTTCTATTTCACAGAATTCATGTTTTTGTTTCTAGGTCTTTAGGGATAGCTGGAAGAGAACAAAACAAAATCTGTGATTCCTGTAGCCTGAACTCAGCCTGTTAAGCAAAAGTATCAAGTGTTCCCCCTGCCCAGTAAGAGGAGGATTTTAATAAATGGAACGAGTCAACTAACAATCTCTAATATTTTAAAATCTTCAATCAGGATTTCATAAACTCATCTGGGGTGGGGATGGGTCGCAGCCTTAAGAATCTGATAACCGTTGTGGATTCTTTAACAAAATCACACAGACGCCTACTATTTCATAATCATTTCAGGGGATTCATGAGCTCTCTGAAATAAATTCATGGGCTCTGGTTTAAAAGTATAAAGAATACGAGGTGGTGAGGAAAGAGTGTGTGAGTTAGGAATCCTGGACTGCTGTGTCCCAGGCTCACGCTTGTGCCTGCATGCAGCTCATTACAGGTGGTTCTGATTTGGGGGTGAGTGTCAAGTATATTACATGTCTGATAATCCATTTTAAATCTTGAGAAGCTCCAGTTTTTAACCTGATGCAGTGTTTAGTTTGAATAAGCATTTCCAAGTAATGGGGGGGGTGTCACTGTTTTCATGAAAGCTGACAGTTCCCTTAGAATCCCCATTACTCAAACCTCACCAACAAAAGAAGCCTAAAGCTGCTGATGTTTGGCATGACTTAAGAGTTTAGATGTTTTGGCTGGGCACGGTGGGGATCACACCTGTAATCCCACCACCTTGGGAGGCTGAGGTGGGCGAATCACCTGAGGTCAGGAGTTTGAGACCAGCCTGGCCAACGTGGTGAAACTCCATCTCTACTGAAAATACAAAAATTAGTTGGACGTGGTGGTGGGCACCTGTACTGCCATCTACTCAGAAGGCTGAGGCAGGAAAATCTCTTGAACCTGGAAGGTGGAGGTTGCAGTGAGCCAAGATTGCACCACTCTACTCCAGCCTGGGCAACAGAGCAAGACTCTGTCTCAAAAAAAAAAAAAAAAAAAAAGTCTCCCAGCTAACTGGGAGTATGCATATACTCCAGATCATTTTGTTGTATAGTGACAACATATGCGACACAACAAACCGACACAGGATGTCGATTTCACCTAAGCCCAGCTAACAGGGAGTGATGAAATCTTGTGCTGTCTTGCTCTGTCCCACCCAGAACGCGAATCATCCCTGTGCCCTAACGTCTCCATGATGTCTGTGCTTCCTGCCCCTGAGTCACTCAGTAGCCGCGTTGGTTATCAGATGGTTATCAGCACCCACCCCCTCATTTATACAGGGGGCGGGTACTATCCCCAGGTTCAGGTACCCACTGGAGTCTTGGGACACATTCCCTGAGGCCAAGAGGGATGACTGTATTTCCTTCATTCCTTCATAAACATCAGGTGCTAATTAGAGAAATGATTGCGAGATATCTAAAAGAGTAAGACTATAAAGCAAAAGTTTTAGTTGTCTAAATGCAGCCAAGTCTTTAGAGCAACACACCACGACTCTGTTCTGCATCTGCTCAGTGTGTAGTGCACTCCAGCGGCAAAGAAATGACCACTCAGCCAGCCCAAAGTCACAGACCAGAATCTAAGAACCGCAGTGTGACAGTGACCGTCATATCAGCCCTGGTCTCTCACTCACCTGAGCACAAGGCCCCTATGGATGGTGGTCTTCATTTTCTCCATCAAGTGCTCCACATTGGACTGGAAAAGAGTATTTTGTTAATCAGACAAAAAACTTCTGCTAAGCACCTACTGTGTGCCAGGCCCTGCAGGGTGCGAAGTGCCAACCAAGCATGGCAGTGAGCGTGGCCAAGGAGGTTGCAAGCTCTCATGGCTCGGGTCTCGGGGAGCCTCCCCCCAGGCAGGGGGAGAGCACGTCTGCAGTGATGAATGCTGAGCGCAGGGAACGTGAGCAGCCCTCACGGCAGCCACTAGAAACGCCTTCCAGAATCAACAGGGTCCCTCTGAAGACGATAATTCCGTGATTGGCCTAGCGCTCATTCACGGTTCTATTGCTCCTTATTTATTCTCATGACGTTCTCTCGGCGCTCTCAGAGGAAAAGAGCGAAACCCCGTCTCTACTAAAAAATACAAAAAACTAGCCGGGCAAGGTGGCAGACGCCTATAGTCCCAGCTACTCGGGAGGCTGAGGCAGGAGAATGACGTAAACCCGGGAGGCGGAGCTTGCAGTGAGCTGAAATCCGGCCACTACACTCCAGCCTGGGCAACAGAGCAAGACTCCATC
Organism: Theropithecus gelada; assembly: GCF_003255815.1. Lineage (NCBI taxonomy): Eukaryota > Metazoa > Chordata > Mammalia > Primates > Cercopithecidae > Theropithecus > Theropithecus gelada. The sequence continues at coordinate 2,823 of NW_020257952.1, forward strand.
AAAAAAAAAAAAAAAAATTATATATATATATGTGTGTGTGTGTGTGTGTGTGTGTGTGTATATATATATATATATATATATAATCTTTTTATAAAAGATAACAGTATACCTGTTTTGGGCAGCTCAATTATCTTACGGGACCCACTGCTGACAAACACTGCGATTCAGTGAATGACTTCACAAGTATTTACTTTGACACAGTGAAGAAATTCATGATTCACATGTCACATAGTGACACCACCAAGGCCCTTTTTACTTGATCTATTTGGCTCAGAAGCAAGTAACATCCTAACTTTTTAAAAGACAATGGTGCCGGGCATGATGGCTCACGCCTGTAATCCCAGCACTTTGGAAGGCCAAGGTGGGCAGATCACGAGGTCAGGAGTTCAAGACCAGCCTGACCAACATGGTGAAACCCCATCTCTATTAAAAATACAAAAATCAGGTGGGCATGGTGGCATGCGCCTGTAATCCCAACTACTCAGGAGGCTGAGGCAGGAGAATGGCTTGAACCTGGGAGTCGGAGGTTGTAGTGAGCCGAGATAGTGCCACTGTGCTCCAGCCTGGGTGACAGAGCAATATATAACACATTTATTTATATAACTATATAAAGACAATTGTTCAAGTTGCACTTTATCTGCCAAGGCCTGTCATCCTACATGGAGTTTAGCAACTTTGAACACTGCAGGGTCCAGGGCCTGGATTCTGCCGTGCCGTCAAAGCAGAGGCAGACCCCGGGGTCGGTGATACCCTTCCCTAAAACAGCCACAGATGCCAAGAAACCACGGCCGTGTCTGTGTCTGTGTCAGTTTAGAGGCAGACGCAGCATCAGAGGCCTCAAGATTTAAAAGAAGCTGCAGCAAGCTCCAGAGCCAGTCGCAGACGTGGGTGGTGACTGTCAGCAGAGGCACTGAAATCGTTTGTGACAGAAGTGAGAAAACATTAAGTACACAACAGACTACATCAAAATAACAAGCTTGTGTTTCACACAAGAGACCAAAAGGTGTCCTCAACCAGGCACGTCCGCCATCACCTGACACTCGGGAGAGGCACCTGGGCGATGCGAAGGGCATAAAGCATGGTGTGTTCTGTAGCACCTCCGTCTCCATGCCCCCTCGAAAAGCAAACCACCCTAGACATGATGATTCGCTCCGCAGCACCGAGAGGATCCTGAGGGGACGGTCCCCCGAGGCCAGCCCCATCACATACCTGCAGATCCCCGATGTCAAAGGGCTTTTCAAAAATGTATGTGGCATTAGCTCCAGCCGTGAGCCCCCCCATGTTGGCCAGGTAGCCACAGTAGCCGCCCATGGTCTTGATGAACACGCGCCGCTTGGTTCCACTGGCGGACTGCTTGAAGCGGTCGCAGGTCTTGTCACAGAGAAGAGATCAGTCACTCCAGCCCAGGGCCAGGGTGCATCCATCATCCCAGAGCTCCCCCACCAGTGAGGGTAGCAAGGCCTCACAAGGTGCCTGAGCATGCGGTCCCAGCATCGCACAGGGGTGAAGGGTGTGCAGCAGCTGGGATGTGCCCTCAGAGTGGGTGTGAACATGCCCCCCCCCCCCAGCCACCTGGAGGTGACCTCGATGACCTGTGGTGGGGACCTGGCCATCTGCCACTCCCTTCTCCCAGGCCCCATAGAAGGAAACTGAAAAGACGACCCTACAAGCCAGCTCACTCCATGCTGCTCTCCGACTATCCCTGCTGAAGCAGCTTTCACCAGACACCATTAGGTGTGAGCTGAGAAGTTAGGGGGCTGTCACCTGCCAGCTTAGTCCATGGGAACAGCTGTGCTATTCTATTTTCTTCTGAAAAGCTCCCTGTGATTTTAGAGTTGTGGCCGTCTTCCATCCATCGGTGAATGTTACATTTATAGAAACTCTACTCAAAGGCAGACGGTGGTTCTTACACCCAGGCGCCTGGGGAAGTCTTTCGGATGCATAGGCATCAGGTCCCAGAGTGAAATGTCTGCCATCCGCCCTCCACGAGGACCCAAGCTCAGCAGGGAGAAAAACAGCAGAGAAATGCATCTGCCGCCCTCCCACCCACACTTCAGTCCGGGCTACAGCGCCCTCTCCTGGCACTCTGCAAAGCCTCTGCCTGGGCCTCAGCTCCCACCCTGGCCCCCTCCAATCTGTTCACACAGACTGGAGACCCATCTATATAAAAAGCATAAATCTGATCCGGTTCTTGGTTCATTCAAAACCCTTTGCTCACTTCAAGTACACGTCAAGCCTTTCTCGGGAATCCCTGACCCCGCCCACTTCTGACACCAGGTCCGGCTCTAGCTCCAGCCACCCCAGGTCCTCTGCATATGCTGGCCGCTATGTGCATCACATTCAGGCACAGTGGTGGGCGGGAGAGCAGCCCCCAAAGGAATCCCGGTCCTAATCCCTGGAACCTGGGAATGTTCCCTCATGCGGTGATAAAGGTGAATCCTGAGGACTACCCAGGTGGACCCTAAGTGCCACCACCTGCATCGGCAGATGAGGGGTGCAGAGGCCCTGGAGCAGGATGCTGCACACCCACATGGGAGGAGGCGGTGCCAGGGAACAAGGCGTGCAAGGCCCGGGGCTCTGGGCACCTGAATGGGCCACGAGGGACTCTCCTGGAGCACACACTCTGGCCTCAGCCCATGGCTCCCGCCCTCCAGAGCTGTGGGAGAGTGACGATTATTTTCCAGCCCCAGGTGTGTGGTCAGGGTCACAGCGGCCACGGGATACACACAGGCACCTTCCTCAGCTCTGACCCAGAGGGAAATGTCATTTCCTTAGGAAAACGTCACTTGGTTTCTAAGACCGCAAAGTTCCCTCTGTCAGGGGCTCTCGGGACACTCCATGTCCTCTCTTCATAGAAATCACCCCGGTGTCTCTCCCTGCAGTTACCTCGTGGTTATGTGACTTGCAGTCCTCACTAGGCTGCACATTCCATGAGGGCAAGAACTGTGGGCTGGGCTTACACCACTGCACCATCAGCAGGACCCGGCCAAGCCCCTACAGCAGGCGCTCAAGAAATGCTTGTCTCTGAATGACACAAGCACAGTATTCCCCAGCCAGCCAGCTGTCCGTCTGTCCGTCCGGGTCAAGGGCTGATCTTGCAGGATTCCCTAACAGGCCTCCATGGGACTCAGCCAAGAGTAAAAGCACAAAGTGGGAATGTGGACTTGAGACTGGGAGCCACACAAGAGTCTGTGCACCAAAGTTTAACACCCACTGGGAAATTTTCACTTGAGTACTTTGGATGAAATTTAAAAGCACATTTTGTGTAATAAACACAGGCTTGATTAAACCATTCCAACCTATACTTCATTTCTTTGGCAGATTCTTTTCATCCCAAAATAATTGCTTGATGTATTCAAAACTGAACATGGGCTCTAGTTAGAGGGCCACTTTGCAGTGTGTAAAAGCCGAGATGGGAAAACAGGCAATGGGAAGAATTACTGTCTTTGTGCTTAGGGAGGACAGAGGACAGAAACCCGTCAAGGGTCCAAAGAACCTGCAACTGCCTTCTTGAAGGGCCAGTGCATAATTCTGAGGGTTTCACTCTTCCACCTGTACTGGGTCTCTCTCTCATTGTGATCTAAGACTTAAAATGCTGTAAGGCTTTCAGACTTTCCCTTTGTCTTAGAGAATCCCAGACACGGGAAGGAAAATATGGGTGGGGCATCAGGACCCCCAGAGGCACAAAGCCTCATAGATTATTTCTCCAACTGAATCTCCCCCGCAGCCCACCCTGAGGTGGGGAATTACTGTCACTCGTTCAAAGAATGACATCAACTGCTTAATGGCAAAAGAATTCCGCAGGCAAAGCAGCTCTCCCAAGAGGCTGATTTGTGCCTGAACGTGTCTGAGTTCTGGTCCCGCCAGGCTGCCGCTGTGGGTGTGTGGAACAGTGGAGCCCTGACAGCTGAGCCATGCCCCCAACCGTGTGCTCCTCTGAGTGTAAACGCAGTGACAGCTGGGGCGGAACTGTCTGCCTTTGCTGGAGCCTAGATACAGCTTTCCTGAACTCTCTCCTCATTACCTAGATGGCATCTGAAGCCTGAATTAGCTTCTAAAAATAGCAAGTCACTCTGGCCATGCCTCAGGCAATTAGTCGAAGTAGCACTGACAAGGAGGCGGCCAATCCCAAGCATGGCCCTGCGTGGACAGCAGTTGTGAGTGGCACTCGTCAGGCAGAGCCTGTGACCTCAGCCATTCTTGTCTCACAATGGGATGTGCCCAGCAGACACAACCCCCTGTAAGGGCACACACACGATCCTGCTAGGAAATTCCCCAAGGAGTCCCATGGGAGCAGGAGCCCCAGGCTACAGTTGAAACATCACCAGCACTTTGCTCCATGGGTGTTAAGAAACATAAATTGGTGGTGAAAGATAAGGTGGCGTTTGCTACAGTGTTAAGACAGAAAAAAGGCACTGACTTCTCTGTGAGAACCACCTTGCTCTGTGAATCTGCAGGGAGGCCAGTTTTCCCATGACTGGTATCCCTCATGGCAGTCGAGCCTCTGCTGAAGTCGGTGGCCAGAAGGGTCAGGGGGTGGGGCTCCCATCCCTGCTACAGCAAGGGACCTGCAGGAAAGCACAGCCGCTGGCCGGGGTAGTGCTGCGCTGCGTGCCGGGTGCGAGGGTGGAAGCATGTGTGGACATCTACAAGGTGCTAAAGGAGAGTGAAGCCAGCGATGGCTGGACCCTAATGGCATTCAGTGAACAGGGGTCAAGCGCGGGGGCCCAAGGAATTCCAGGGAACGAGCCAAGGCCAGCCTCTGCCAGGCCAGCACAGCACCAGGGAACGCAACAGGGAGAAGCCCAGGAGAGAGATGGCCCTCAACTCGAGTGGGAGGCACAGGAGGCTGCAGTCGACCTCATGACCCCTCTACTCCCTTCCCTGCACTGGAACTCAGTTCTGAAGGAAGAACCCGGAACAGAACTACTGTTTTCCGAGGTTCTGTGCCAAGCTGAACTAAGGAGTGTCCAACAGGGCTGGGAGTTTTCACCGCAAACTCCGGAGCTGGTTCGGACGTGAACATCTAAGCTAAAGGCCAGCGGCTGCTCTCCAGGAGACACCCGGCAGCCAATCCACTGACATGACCCCACGTGCCAAGGTGGCCACCGTCCCGTCTGCAGCTGAGTGAGGACCCTCTCTGCAGCAAAGGCCTGTGGAACTACCACAGGTCCTCATGTCCAGCTCATGATCATAGAGGTTGCTCAGCTTATCAGGGACCTGAGGGGCCACCATGCAAGTGTCAGCACCACGCCCAGAACCAGCAGAATCCACTCCTCCCAAAGCACATGTTGGTGAAACTGCCTGCCCAGGAGGGCATGATCTCGGCTCTCTAAAGAACCTCTCATCTCACCAGGAAGGCTGTGGTTCCAGGCAGCTGCCCCCAGTGGTCATAGCTCTGTCCCATATCTCGTACGTACCAGGCACTCAAACCCCTTCCTGCAGGCTCCCACAGCTGGCCCTGCAGCCTCGCTACTCAACGCAGGCAGGAGAGGCCGGCTCCAGAGAAATGGTGCTCAAAACTCCCCTAGTCTAGGTGGGATAGAAACACGACCCCAAGGACTGGCTATATCATCTCATTTTTAATCAATAAAGACAGGTTCTCCCTAAGGCAGAGAAGCTAAAAAATTTACCCTGTTCTGGCCAGTGTGACCGACATAAAGCCAAGCTAACAAAGGGTGGGTGGGGGGGGGGGGGAAAGTAATAAATAAATCTGGCTCATTCTTAGCACAGAAGAAACAAATTGCTAAAATAAAATAAAGCAACGGGAGGAAACGGGGTTCTCTTACCTGGACAACAGCAGTCAGGCCAGTGTCGGTGCCCAGGCTTATTTTTGTGCCCGGGACATTGTTGTTAATCGTGGCCGGCACCACACACAGGGGGATGCAAAGCTCCCGGTGGCGGCCTCGCGCCTCGGCCATGTCCGCACGCACTCTTGTAAGCCTGAAGCAGCAGGGCCAAGCGGTTAGCGGGGGTGCTGGGTGCTCACCTGCCAGCCCCAGGGCCTCCGCTGAGGTCCAGGAAGGGACAGGAGGGACCTGAGTCATCAGGGGAAGCCGGTTCATGTGGGTCAGGGGACCAAGGGGAGCTCTGGAGGTCATGTGGGAGCAGGACAGGCCTTAGCGACACAGGGGACTGCCTGGGCACAGCCCAGGTCCTCATGAAAGGGGATGCCTGCAGGCAGCACAGCAGGGTGGGTGTGAGGCCGGCAACAGAGCAGCTTGCAGGCAGCGGCAAGTTAGTCACGAGCAGGACAGCTCAGCGCTCGGCATCTCATCGTGGGTAAGGGAGGCCAGGGCGGTCAGGACGTTTAAAGGCAAAGCCAGTCCTGTAGCTTTCTGTAGGCAGGCCACGATCAGTGGGATGGGGCACACAGCTGTAAGGACCACACTAAGTGACCACCTTCATCGTGCAGAGGCAGCCTCCATGAGTAGGCAGGGAAGGAGGGGGGCAGCTGGATTACCAGTGGGCCACACTCAGCCCCACGCCACATCTCTGCTCTCCGGCGGGAAGTCACACACAAAGCCACACAGGCGAGCAAGAACCTGAGTTGCTGCTCTGGGGTTCCACTGGGAAATGGGCTCTGGTGTCAGAAAGGGGAGCGGTTCTTGAGCCCGTGTGCACCGGGCTTTTTCAGGCTCCACCTCAGGGTGTTAACCAAGATAACAGCAGNGCTCGTCTGTCAAATGGGCGGCCCCACAGACCAGTGACTTTCAAGCAGAGGTCCAAGGAGGTTGCCCAAGGACAGGGAGGGGGAGGGGGGAAGAAGAAAACTGTCCAGGGAATGGGGGGGGAAGGGGAGGACTGTCCAGGGAATGGGGGGGGAGGAAGAGGAGTGTGGAGGGAGGAGCAGATGGGGGTTCTCTGAGGAGGAGGATCAAGTTTCTGAGGTGTCTTGGAGTCAGAGGTGGCAGTGGCTTGGGCTCTAGGCCCTCTGTTGCATAGTTTTAGGCTTTAGCTATACTTGTGAACCCTTTAAAAAATTTAATTTGAAGAAAACCGGAGTTGGGGATACCTTGCTTCTAAAACACAATTTCTCAAGCCTAAGACTAAGTGCTACGCATTGCTCATTCTGTTACCGTCATTTCCTCCTATTTAAAATCAGACGCACACCACCAATTCTCCCTTCAGTGTAAACACCACCTTTTCTGAGGATCTCAAACAGCAGAGCGAGCAGCCCGTGATCCCAGTTGTGTGCACGAGAAGCGAAGAGCAGACGTGCGGTGAGGGCTGCGGACGACACGAGAGGCCGAGGCCCAGCACCTCCCTGCACCGCTGTGCGTTGCCAGGCCTAAAGGACACCGTCACCTCTGGGGTGAACAAGCAGCACAAGCTATCAACACTTATTCCAAAGGAACAGGAAGAAAATTCAAATGAAGTTAACACAGTTATCCCAACACAACCCTGCAACAGCCCAGAAACAGGAGGGCCAGTGAGCCTGAGACGGGCGGTTCCCACAGTGGGACAGCGACATTGGCATTAGGGCTTTTTGGCAAAAATAGACAAAAAAGGTAACATGGGCCACCCATTATTTCCTGCCAGTGGAAAGACACCCACAGGCCCCCAGATGCCAACGGCCCCCTGGAAACGAACCCACGCGGTGCCTCGGGTCTTCACACGAGCAGGCACATGGTGTCCTCAGCACCCCCGACCGGGACACACACACCACACTTGGCTCCCACACCTGAGGGTCCAGGGGAATGGCAGGAAGTCCCCGCAGGACAGGGCATCCTGTGAGGTCAGGGCAGGGCTACGCACCTCAGAGGGGTCCCCGGGCAGTTGCTGTCTCCCCAAAGGATGAGCCAGTCCTGACCACACCCAGATCGCGGTGGCCTCCAAGCCGAGTGCCAACATCTCACGTCCAAAGGGATGCACAGGTGCCTGCTGCGCGTGGAGCCCAAGCCCCTCGCAGAGCTCAGAACGAACCCAGTGTCCAGGTCCGGGGCCGTCACCAGCCAGGAGAGGCGTCTGGGGCACTTCCCAGCAATGGCCGTGGGAAGTAACAACTCAGGCCCATCAGGGGTTTCCTCATTATGCAGGTTTTAGAAGTGGACACAGAGGTTCAGGCCTAATGGCACAAACATCGACGGATCCCATGGAAATGCGGGCGTGGCCCCTCCATCCCACCAGCCTGCATGGCTCCTCCTTTCTACTCCCATCACACACGTCCCCACCCAGCCAAGCCCCTTCTCCTTTTCCCCACTGGATTCATCAAATCAAATCTCACTGTCCTTGGCAAATGTACCATTAGTTTATTTACTGCCCAGAACAAAAGCACACTTCCAGTTAACATGACACCCCAGCTATGATAGAACAGCCTTAATTCAGACATGACATGGAGGAACAGAGGGAGGAGGGGTCGAGGGCTGTCCTGGAATCGGCAGCTGTTTTCTGGGGGAAGCCTCCGTCCCACCCGAGCCTGACACTCCTGCCACACTGTCCCCATGGTATCTGAAAGCTCCATGAAGACAGGGTCACTCTGACCCCTTCACACCCACAACACCGAAGAGGAGCAGGAGTTCGGGAGAAGTCTCCTGCTAGTGCTGAAGACAAGAATCATTCCTCGTGGTGTCCAGAATGTCAGGAGAAAACAAGGCACCATGTAGCTGCCTTCCAGGTGAATTTTGGAATGATTCTACCGAATGTCAGTCATGCTTTTTCAGAACAAAACCAATACCGGAAAACATGTGTCGCCAGCAGAGAGATGGTCCTTTAGACGGCTTACAAACACACCTACGTTATGCTGAATTTATCTCAAGCCACCCTCTCTGTGCTAATGTAAAAAGTCTCCTTTATTAACCAGTAGCCTCTCTCATCTGGTGCTTTATTAACAAGCAAAAGGGTCCTGTAATACTCAGGCATTGTCTAAAACATCAAATGGAAGCCTAGAATCCTCTTCCGTGCAGCTTCACTGCAAAGTATTTTGATATGAGCCAAATCGTGCTATTCCTACACCTTCATAGGAAACTCAATGCTTCATCAAGGAGACACAGCATGATTTCTGCTAGGCACAGAAACTGGTGGGGTGGGAATGGGGCTGAGGGAACATTACATAGAAAGCCCCAATAATCACCTGCATGAGAGCCACACTGGCCGGCAAGCCTCGGTCGGCTTGGTCTCTACAGTCACAGGCGTGAGGCCTGGAGGGCAGACACCTGGCACTGCTGCCCACCCCAAGGTCGTGGCCTCTGCCCCTTCTCTGCTGCCCATCAGTTCCAAGCTTCTGGCAATACCGCCTGCTGCCCCCACTGCCTGATCGACTCTTCGTGAAAAGCAAATGTTGCCAGGACAGCTTATGAGTGCATTTGCCAGGAAAGCAGCTCCGATTGACATTGAAACCCCGTTCTCGCACCCCTGGTAGCTCCCCTGCCCGCGATGTGTACATGCTTGCAGCTCTGACCTCGCTCAGTGTCCACACAGGTTCTGTCCCATGGAGAGCCGAATGCAGACTCAGTGTTGAGTCAGAAATACACAAAGAGGGTGACGGTTACGAACTGCCCGCCTGTCCCTCAAAACACAGGTTGAAATCCTCACCCTCAATGCGATGCTGTCAAGAGGTCTTTGGGAGGTGATGATTTCCCGAGGCTGGAGCCCCGTGAATGGGGTTTGTGCCTCAGAAAGGAGCCCAGCAAATCCGTTGCCTTCCCACTGTGTCAGGGCCAGAGAGAAGGTGTGTGTGAACCAGGAAGGGGCCCACACCAGAACCCCCCCATGCGGCACCCTGATCCCACCTTCCAGCCTCCAGAACTGTGAGAAACAAATTCCTGTTGTTCATAAGCCACTCAGTCAATGGTGTTTCGTTACAGCAGCCTGAGCTGCCTGAGATGACAATGCTCATCGTCCTACAGAGACGGCTACTCCCCTCTCCCAGAAAGAGGGGTTTAATTAAAATCCCTGGTCTCTCCTCGCCACCACCACAGATCTCATTCCCCCACCCCGTAAGCCAGCAGTTGCTAGGATTAAAGGAAAAGGAGGATCGTTTTAGACCAGCCCCTCCATGCCGGTCTGAAGCCTTTGACTTTGCCCACTTCCACGGTGGCTGTGTCACCAGATTCCCCACGCCGGCTCTGCCTCTACACTGGGTCCCAGGCTCTGCAGACTTCTCCAGTTGCCCATCCAGCACACCCATTTCCCCTTCTCCTTTGCAGATTATCCTTCAATATCCAACCACCCTCTCTGCAACCCAAGGCCTTCCGATCCAGCCATTCAGGGTGAGCTCAGCCGTGCACTGGAGTCCTTGGCTCAGGTAACCCAGGCCCAAGCCATTGGCACCAACGATCTACTGGCTGTGGGGTCTGCACAGCCACTAGCTGCCCCAGGCACACCAGGGCCTGGGAGGGGAGGAAGAGGAAGCTGTGAAGCTGTCAACAGCTGTGCGGGGACAGGGGTCCCTGAGATGAGGAGGATGCCATGGAAGGAAATTCAGAGAAAGAGCCCCAGGGCTGGAGGGGTCATGCCCAAAGCCTGCACTGCTGAGTTTTCCAGGTTTCTGAACTCAATCGCTGACCCACACAGCACATGTATCCTGAGTGCTGACCCCGCGTGGCATTGGATATGGCAAAAAGCAGGCCACCCACCTCCTGAATTCGGATCAACCGCACAGAAACCTGACCCTCTCAAGGGCACGCCTGAGCTCATTAGGGACAGACACGGTCTCCTGCTTATCTCCAACACTTTCTGGGCATGTCTAGTTACAAACAGACGACACAGTCTTGGAAGCACAGCTCCCAGGCCTCCCCCCGTGCTCCTCTCCTTGGTGCCATTGACGAGAAGGGACCGGTGTGGCCGCGAGGCCGCACACCCACAGCCACCCTGCCGCTGAGACGCGGGCCTTTGACGGTTACTTCTGCCAAAGAACCCTGCTCCATCTCGGAGCACAGCATGGCGGGCGGGAAGCTCCACCCGGAGAAACAGCGATGCTTCTCCCCAGGGCCAATGGAGGGCACCCCCCACCCTGCATTCAGCAGCTTACCTACCTTCTGGAAAACATCTGAATTAATGGGGGAACACTAAAACGAAAAGGTCACGCAAGAAAGTTTAGAAGGCCGTGTGAAGTCTCAGCAAGTCCAAAGGTGTCTGAACCAAGACTGCTGGGGTCGACGACCTTACAGGGAAAGTTTCCACACGGGCCTTCAACAAGCAGCGCTCAGCAGAGAGCGCCACGCTCTGGGCAGAACCTCAGACACCACAAAGTCACATCAGAGCCAACAGCAACTGAAATACAGCGCTCTCCTAAGATGTGTGCGTTACCTGCAGAAAGTTACTAGACGCTAAGATGGGGGAAGAAAAGGATAAGGTTAGAAACAAATTTAAAGTAATTTCTGCATACAAAAAAATTCTATATCCACTGGCTTTCTTTCTGGGCTTAACAACTTTTACTTGAGATGCACATCCCAGTTGGAAGGAGTCTGGGTTTTCCGTGGGTAGAGACGAGGGCTCTCCAAGAAATGTGAACCCTTTCTCACTCGCTGAGCCGCGTGCCCTGAGGCCATCCTGACCTGCCTGAGCATTTCCCTGCTCTGCCTCCAGCCAGCTCCTTCCGGCACTCACCTGGCTGCTCCCAGAGCCTGCACTGGCCCAGGATCTCCTCTTCTGTCAATCTTCTGCTGCCAAACTTTCGCTTTAGGGCAAGTAAGTTGGAAACTAAAAAGTTATAAGACTCCCTTGGCTTTTTAAAAATTTGTCTTTTCAGAAAACAAAGAACACTAATTCTACTTCCATGGTTTAATATGTTGCCCCCATCTGCATGTTCATGGATATGTGTTTTGATATATATTTTAATCAATACTTATAAAAGCATGCGCTGTTGGCTACAGTCAGTTTAATTACATTTGATGTAAGAAGTTTTAAATTCAGTGAATTCAGGCACTCAAAATTTAAGCCCTTTGACATCTATTAATCAAATGGAAATATGACAAGTAGACATTACAAAAATCAAGAGAGGTGTTCAATAAAAACATTTGCACAAATGTAATGTATATATTAGTACACAAACTTGAGCATTTTCACAAATCTTTGAACTCAAATTCCATTCTTAACTTTTACAGGTAAATGAATATCCATATGTGATTTTAAGCAGCTCAAGCATCAGCTCTTAAAAACAACCAGAAATGCTGCGGGCAAATTCCACTGAACAGCAAATAACGGCACTGCACCCAACAACCCAGGTACCTCCCCTGAGGCATCTGGAACATGAGGATTAGGAGCAGCCTTTGCTTTCTGAGGTGCCTGAGAGTGGGGATTCCCGACTCCCCAAGTCTAAGAAGGCCTCAGCGATAAGGAAAACTGGTTAAAAAAAAAAAAATCCCTGCTGGCTCCCTGCCACGGGCTCCTCGATCTCACTTCCTCTCTGCCCCCCAAAGCCTGACTCCTGTTCCCAGCCCTGCTGCTCACTGGGGTGAGGCCATGGGCGTCACTGTACCTGTAAGGGGAGAAGCTGGTCAGGATACAGGATCCTGGCTATCCTGGCAGAGCTCAAGCTGATACTGTAATTAACTTTGTAGTGAGTTATTTAATGCAAAATTTAACTTCTGAATAATTTAGATACATGTATCCTAACAGGAAAATCCTGAACGTAGAACACAGGCCACACCCTCACACAGATGCTATCTGGCTAGCACTCTTTTTTGCCTTTTCAGTAGATGTTTTTAAAAGCAGTTTTCAGTTCATAACAAAATCAGGAGGAAAGTACAGAGTCCTCACATATCTTCTTCCCCAGCACAGGCAGAGCCTCCATCGTTCTCCTGCCCCCACGGGACCAGCACGTCTTTACGACTGACAGATCCGCATCAACACGGCACCACCACCCAGAGTCCACAGCACACAAGATTGCTCAGCCTGCTGCTGCTCACTCTGTGGGTTTCACAGATGTGGAACGGCATGGATTCCCCCATGAAAGCCCTACCCGGAGTTGCTTCTCCACCCTACACTCCTGCCATTCATCCCTCCTTCCCCAACCCCTGGCAGCCACTGACCGTTTTACTGTCTCCACAGCTTTGCCTTTTCTAGACCGTCCTGTGCTTGGACTCAGACAGCAGGCAGCCTTTCCAGATTGGAGACTCACTTGGCAACATGCATTTAAAAGATCCGTGTCTTTTCATGGCTTAGTGGTCCAGTTCTTTTTAGCGCTGAATAATATCCCAGTTTCTGACATACCACAGTTTATCCATTCACCTACTGAAGCGCATCTTGGTTGCTTTCTAGTTTTGGCAATTATAAATAAAGCTGCTGTCAACATCTGTGTGCACATTTCCGCATGGAAGTAAACTTTCAGCTCCTCTGAGTAAACGTCCAGGACTGTGATTGCTCCTGTGGTCGGAGTGCTTAGTTCCACGGAAAACCACCACGCTGCTTCCCACAGCAGCTGCCCCACTGCCCCCAGCGATGAGTGAGGGTCCTGATGCCCACACATCCGCCAGCACGCGGTGGTGTGGGAGTTCCAGTATTGACCAGGCTACTGGGTGCACAGTGATGCCTTGCCCTATGACATAAGACGTGGGCCATCTTTCCACGTGTAGGTTTGCCATCTGTGCATCTTCTTTGTTGGGGTATCTGTCCAGGTCTTTGGTCCATTTTAAATCAGGTTGTTCATTTTCTTGTTGAGTTTTGAGAGTGTCTTGCACGGTTTGGATAACAGCCTCTATCAGATGAGTCTTTTACAGATACATTCTCCCCATCTGTTCCCTGCCCTCTCCTGCTCCTGAGACAGTGTTTTATTTTTAAAAAAACACTTTAGACAGAAGATGGACCTCCAAGCCCATCATGGTTCTCATTTTGGCCGTGGTCACCACCCTCCCAGCCCTGGTTCCCACCTTTCCACGATCTGCTGGTCCTGTGGGGGTCGCTCCATATGAAATCCCTAACATGTCTCCAATGATGGCAACATAAAAGCAGGCAGTTTGCAGGTAGGAAGGAACTGATGGAGGCCGGAGCAGCATGAGAAGGCCAGCAGCTTCATCCCTCGGGGACAGGCAGGCCTCTCAGATATCCCTCCAGGTCACTTCCCAAATGAAGTACCTGCCTTGGCCATGGGCAGGAAGCAGGACCTGGCCTAGATCTCAGCATATTTGACCTGGCACGGCATTTACAGGTGAGCCTCTGTAACCGGAAACTCTACTCTGGGGAGAAGACATTTTCGTTCTCAAGGCTTTTAATTAAGAAATCAAAGAGCAATGTCTGGAGTGAGGATGCAGGGACTCTGTGTGACCCACACCCTCATTTCCACCTGGCGCAAAGGACCCTGGAGTGAGGGTGCAGTGCCTGCTCTGAGTCACCAGCACACTCATCGTTTCTACATAAAGAACCCTGTGAGTCTGTCCCAGGACTTTTTAGCCTAGACTTAAAAACTCACAGGCCAGGACACCCTAACCATTTTAAGAACCTGAGGGGTGGGCCAAGGGGATCTCACAGAGTTTGGTGCCGGCTGTGGGGTCAGGAAAGGGCGGCTGGGGCTTCCCGCAAGCACTCCTGGGAGGCCGTGCAGTGGCCCGAGGCTGGTTCCAGCTCCTGTCCTCAGTTCTCATGCCCAGCAGTGACAGGAGCCCTCCTTCCAGAGCAGTTCCTGGCTCCAGGATCTAACGTCCATGTCCAGGCCCCTGGTGGGGCAGCTTCTAACCCAGGGAGGCTTGGACTAGAGACAGCCTGGAGCTCTAGGCAATCCTGGTAACCACCTGCTTTCCGAAGTGGCTGCAGACAAACTCCTGCTTCCAAAACCTGGCACAGGCTGTGTGAGGCCTGGAACGTGGGAGGTGCACTTCGCAGAGTCCCTGCTCAGATGCAAAAGCAAGGCTAAGTGCAGGAAAATTATTTAATTACCCTCATGGTCATCAAATCATAGTCACTTAGACCTATGTGTGACTAGAAGTATACACATTATAGAAGTGTATATAAATGTAAATATATACATGCTTATTTTCCTTTCATGTGCCTTACATACATATGTATACGTGCATATGTATAAAACATTGATGATAAACCATAGTTAAGATTTCAAACCTCACTTACAAAGATCTCAAGCAAATAACTATTCTTAAATTCTAAACAAAGACGTAACATTTTACATTCTTGCGAACAAAACGTTCTGTATTGGCATTTTATTTTAAAAAACCAAGAATGTACTGCAGTCTATCAATTTCTATTTTAAATAATCACTTTCGCTGAGAGATTCTATAACTTCCTACACACATTGATTTCCAACCATAGCTCATTAGTTCAAGAAAAACTGCTCTATGGGACTTTTGCTATTTTAAAGCGTAATGATGTCTCTCTCTCTATACCCAAGAATAGAAAGATGCCCGTGCAGATGTTTCCAAAGCAATTCAGATGAGATGGTCTAGACACACAGTTTAAGACAATCACATTTTTTTTTTTTTTTTTTTTTTTTTTTTTTTGAGACGGAGTCTCCCTGTGTCTCCCAGGCTGGAGTGCAGTGGCGTGATCTCGGCTCACTGCAAGCTCCGCCTCCCGGGTTCACGCCATTCTCCCGCCTCAGCCTCCCAAGTAGCTAGGACTACAGGCGCCCGCCACCGTGCTCGGCTAATTTTTTGTATTTTTAGTAGAGACGGGGTTCCACCATGTTAGCCAGGATAGTCTCGATCTCCTGACCTCGTGATCCACCCGCCTTGGCCTCCCAAAGTGCTGGGATTACAGGCTTGAGCCACCGCGCCCGGCCAAGACAATCACATTTTCAATGGCAGAAGATCAAGACGAAATCCAAGATGTTCTGAAGGCATCACCTTTTATTTAATGTATTTGTAATTTGAGTGGAACATGACGTCCTTAAAGATAACCAAATAGTGCATCACAGGCCTTAAAACCCACACTATATAAAATCTCATTTGTTTTAAATACACTTAATTTTGTCACATTTTCTTTTTGTAATTTCAAAATTTCAAAAGGTCCTAAAGCCTCAAATCAGGATAGAATTGGACTTTGGCAATTCCCAAAGTCACAAGCAGGTTGTATGTCCACAGCTATTTGGAATGCGGTTTCTGATGGAAGCTTCTATGAACGCACATGGAATCCCTCTGGGCTACAAAGGCTGACTCAGCGTGTCTCAGAATGAAAATATATACATTTGTGATGGACAACAGAACAGATACTAATTACTAAAACAACAGGAAAGTCTACAGCACTTCTCATACAGAACGAAGGCAAAGTGTTTGAGGAAAAGTCTTTCCAAGTGAAAATATCAGAGCTGATTGGAACAAAGAAGATTTTGAAGAAGATCCGATCCTGGCTTCTTTATGAGACTTCAGAATTTTCCTCATCTGCAAGTGAAAATGAACCTCCTGCTTGTCCACTGAGGACAGGGAGAGAACAGGGTAGGATACAGACCTTCAAACACTTCATAGGGGGAGAAAGGAAGATGGGCCAGCCCCGTACACCCATCGGCACACCCACACCAGCTGTGCAGATGACTCAGCTAACTCTGCGATGGCCGGGCATGTCAATGGGACAGCCGGGCACGGGTGACCTGCCAAGAGACAAGATAGCCAAGTTTGGGCGGAATCCCTGGAGGGTGGTCACTCCAGGGCCTCTCAGGTCTGTGCCCAGGAATCTGTATTTCCAAGTAGCCCAGATGAGTTACTGCCCAGATGCCCTCACCAGTCATGGCTCACACAGGCAGCAGAACCCCACATGCCTCCTCCTTCTGTGATGCCTGGCATGGATTTTCCTTAATTGCCGACACTGTGTTCCTCTACATCTACTCTCACCATTGGTCCCGAGTTTACTGAACTTACCAACAGAACACGAGAAGGGAACTACAAGGGAAAGCATTCACCTGAAACAGGAATGACCAGGGCTCACACATCAGCGGACACAGCAAACACAGCACATATCAGTGCACGGCTCACCACTCACAAAGCCCACAGCAGCGCAGTTTCCACTCAGAACGTCCGGGTGGCTGTAGGCAGGGAGAAGATGCTGCACAGCTGTTTCTATGCTAAATACTTGAAGGTGTGAATTTTATTACATATAGAAAAATGTGTGTTTCGCATACAAACATGTGCATTTATGTTAAATACAGGAAAACACGTAATCTAGGTATTTCGGTTCATACCACTGTGGAGACTTTTCAGTTTCTTTTCATACAACTCCCCAACTGGGGCCCAGAACCAACACCCACCAGCTGTGTCACTGCATCTGTTTTACTGTCACATACCAGCCCTACCCCACAAAAATAATTAAAAAAAAAAAACTCAAACAAAAAAAAACAAAAAAAAAACGCCGTGGCACTTAATAAAAAAATAATTTTACAACATTATTAGAGATGACTTGTGATCCTCTTTGAAGAGATTGCAGCACCTGAAGGATTTCAAATACAAGTATGTTCTGGGTCTCCTGATCTCAGGACCCGTCCACACTGGTGGCTTTAACGGTGCTTCGTGGAAACTTCCAGAAGGCATGTGTGTCATGTCTAAGAGCAACCTAGAGTTCACGCCTCAGCACTGTGTGCCTCTTCTTTCCTCATCCCGCAGGCACCGTCTTCTCCCAGGGAGCTGGTGCTGTGCCCTGAGGCTCTGTCCTACCAGTCCCCGCCAAGTCCCCGGTGCCATTGTGGAGAACCAGCCTCCGTCTGTCCAGGTGTGTTGTGCAGAAAGCAAGTCATCCAAATCTGTTTAAAAAACACACATTTGCGACGCCTATAGGCCTCAGAAGGTGGAGGCAGGCAGGATAAGGGCAGCTGTCATAAGGACTGAACATCAAGCCCGTCTGTCTGGCCACTGATGGGTGCTGTCTGCGGTGAGCCACCGCACATTTAGCGAGGCTGTCTGGCTCCTCACCTCTGCCAAGCCTCCACCCGTCGCGTCTGGCCTGGATTCTCTGACACCTGCACGGACTTCACCTGCTTCATAACTCAGTTCACTAAGGCCCCCCTGTACCGCAGCAAGGACGGCGGTGGTCACATCTGCGGCCACTTATCCTCTTCTGCATCTAGCTCCTCTCCCCCTGAGGCAATAGCACCTCTGAAGTCACAGCCTGGCCTCCCAACTCTCCTCCATCCCGGGCTTCTTGGCATGTTGCTCTGCTGCACACACCTCAGCAAATACTGCTTATTAGCCAGAATCACCCAGAAATCTCTTAACCTTGATTCTGGCTGCTTTTGTAATTTGTAGTATTTGTACTTCTGGTGTGATTTGAGGAACAAATTTTAANTGCAGGTGCTATCACTTATTTCCACAGCAAGAATGTACACAGACACCACACAGAAATAGGCAACCCTGTTAGGAGCTGTGCAGGGACATCTAACTCATCAATGTGCCAAATTCCTGTTGCCATGGAAATTAAACTAACGTTGCTATGACCGCTTCTCTTACTGCACCACTAAAGACCATCCCGGTAAGAGGAATGTGCCTCTGCATAGCATTCAGCTCACGTTTACGTGTCCGTTTTCCCTGAATATGCTTGTTATGTGAGATAGAAATCAGTGAGATGAGCTATAACGTATAGTATAGGATCGTTGTGTCTCCTAGGCTCAAACACACGCTTTAATGAAGTTTAACTCTCTGGGGACGTGAGTTACATAGTAACATGTTTTGGATACTGTCTCTTTCACATTCTAAATATTAACACCAAAGAAGTTCTTGAGTTCCTTTTTAAATTGAAATGCAATTTACAAAGCATAAAAGCCCCAATATTAAAGGATACAATTCAGTCTTTTTAGTGTATTCTCAAAGCTGCACAACAATCAACCACTAGTATGTAGCTCCGGGACTTTTTCACCACCGGGCAAAGAAACCTTGAACCCATTAAGAGTCAGCACCTGCTCCTTCCTTCCTCCAGCCCCTGGCAATCGCCAGCTGTCTTCTGTTTCTCTGGATTTGCCCATTCTGGACACCTGTTGTGAGGAGAATCATACACAGTGCGTGACCTTTGGCATGATCTTTGCTGCTGGCATCTTTCACGTCCAAGGTGAGTGGAATCTCACAGTGCACGGCCTTTGGCACCGGCATCTTTCACATCCAAGGCTCGTTCGGGTTGGAGCGCAAGTTCTTTTGTTCCTTTTTACGGCTGAGTGATATTCCATTGTGTACATATTTTCTTCATCCATTCATCTGTTGACACCTGGGTTGTTTCTACTATTACGAATAGTGCTGCTATGAAGATTCTTGCATAAGTTTTTTTTGTAAAAATGTTTTCAATTTTCTTGGGCATAAGCCTAGGAGTGAAATTGCTGGGTCGTATGGTGATTTTATGCTTAACTTTTCTGAGGAACTGCCAGAATTTTCCAAAGCAACTGTACCATTTTACTTCCCCTCCCACTAAAGATTTCAGTTTTCCCAAATTCACCAACATGTCACTGTCCAATACTGGGGTTTTATCCATCTTGGTGGTTGTGAAGCGGTATCTCACGGTGGTTTATGATTTCCATTTCTAAGATGATGAATTCTGTTAAACATCTCATGTGCTTTTTAAGGCATTTATTTCTTTGGAGAATGTATTCAAATCCTTTGTCCATTTTTAAATTGGATTTTTTTTTAATTAAGAGTTTTCAAATATATTCTTGATATCAGGCCCTTATTGGGATAATGTATCCTGTTCTGTGGGTTGTCTTTTTACTTTAATAGTATCCTCTGAAATGAACATTTTTAATTTTGATACCGTCTTTTTCCCATCAGTTGCTTGTTATGCTTTAGACGTCTCATCTAAGGAAACATTGCCTAATCCAACGTAACAGTTTCACCAGGATTCGCCCTCTAAAGGTGTCATAGGCTGAACTGCCCCTCATGCCCCAGATTCCCATGTTAAAGTCACAATCCCAGAAACTCAAAATGTCACTGTATTTAGATACAGGGCCTTTATCTTGGCAATTTAGGTCCCACAAGATCTTAAGAGTAGGCCCTGATCCCTCACAATCGGCTCCTTACGTTGGATCCATTTTGAGCTTTGTGTGTAGAGTGAGGAAGGGTCCAGGCCATCCTTTTCCATGTGGATACCCCAGTTGTCCCAGCACCATTGAGTTGTGAAAGGAAAAAAGTAAAGCAACCCTTACGTCCTTTCTCCATCAACAGAAGACACACTGAAGAATCGTGGACAAT
>NW_020257953.1:0-11108 GCF_003255815.1 Theropithecus gelada
AGAGAAGATGTGGTTTTTATTCTCTCCTTTCTAACTTGCAACCTTGACAATTCTAGTAGCAGCAAGGGTTTGTTGAAAGTAACTTCCACCAAATAGAACCTATTACAAATGTACTACAGAGTGTCAAATAACCACATAGATGTAAATAGAGATGCAGACACAGATATAAAATCCAATGGTTAAACCAGATTGAGAAATGCTTGCCAGTTTGTAGGACTTCTAAAACTTGATATAAATGTTGGCTTAAGGGATACAAGATGTTATGAGATGAGATGCTTGGCCTAGAACCACAGGCTCTCTCCTCTTTATAGCAGAAAATCCATAAGGAAGTCAAATCTGAAAGAACCAGGTACCGCTGAACGACAATCAGCCATCCTTCCCATCCCTGGGCCAGCTGCGGTGAGTGCAGCCAGTCGTTCACCAACATCCATCATCCATCCTCCAGGACATGGCTACACTTTACACTCCCAGCTCCCTGTCATTATGTAGATTAGGTAAATCATGGCCACTCTCACCCTAAGCCAAGCCTCCCTCACCTCCCACCCTGGCAGCGTGGCAATCACCCAGTCCCAACCACAGCAAGGACAGCCGTGTCCTTGGGAACGCAAAGCAGGGGTCTGGAAGGAACCTGGATCCCTGAATACTTCATGGAGGAGTCACCAGCCTGGAACTTCCTCCCCTTGAAGGGTTTGCAAGAGAGAAAACCTCCTTGGTTCCTCAAGCTACAATACTGCAGAGTCTCTGATCACAGCATCCTTACCTACCCTCGTCAGGAGCCGTTCATGCTCATTAAGACATGAGAACAAAACTGCAGTGGCACAGTCACACACACCCGGAACGCAGACCACCTGCTGCTCACATTCATCGTATTAACACCAAAAGCCACCATGGTGGATATCCCGGATGTGGACACTTGGCGGCTTTTTGCTGGGGATGCACTTTGTGCATTTATCGCACGACCATCTGGGCGTCAGGAGGGGCTGCGCAGATGGCAGCTGTGCACGTCCCAGGGAGTCTCACACGCTGGACTCTCGGCCAGCTCCCAGCATCAGCGCCCACAGGGTCCTCTCCTCTGGGAGCACGTGCTTGGACGCTACAGTGTCCTGTGGATCCACACAACTGCGCTGTGTGCCCCAGGAGCTTAGAAAGTACCACTGCATCAATGAGTCCACAGGTGAGGCCGGGGGCAGAAGCCAACCTCAAGCAGTTACGGTCCTCCGTGGGGCTGGCGTCCAGGCAGGGATGCGACTCAGCCGCTCTCCTCTCACTGTGGAACTCCTAGGTCCCCACATGAACAGAACCTAAGTAATAGGCAAGAAACAACAGGAACGAGAACACGACCAGCAGCTTCTGAGATGGGCAAGCTGGGCTGATCATGAGACACCTGAAGGGGACGGTGCCAGAGCCCCTCCCAGTGACCTGTGAGGACAGCGCGGCCGGCATCTCCCTAAAACCAGCCCAAGTCGAGTTAGACTCGAGGCTTCCCAGGAGTGGGCAGATCCATTCAATCCCACAGTCTGAACCTTCTAGGCCATCTCATGGTCCTCATCTCACAGGTGGGAACCAGGACACTGTGCCATAGACCCGGCCCCAAGCCCCCGTTCCTTCCTCTACACCACACATCAGTACAGTGAGCACTTAGGAACTGGGCATTCATGTAAAATACTGTTTAACTGAAACTTCTGATTTAGAAAATGTTTAACTCCCACTCACAGAACTGAAAGTGTTCTGTCCTAGGAGGCGGCCGTTGTAATTAAGCATGAGAGAGGAAGAAGGGATCCGAGGGGTACCAAGTATTAAATATTCATCCAATTCCATTCACCATGTTGCCAAGCTCCTGTCACCTGCTTCATTTTCTGTCCTTAAAAGACACAATAGTTAGGTCTCAAAATAGGCAACCTGTTTTACTGATGCTTAGCTATAAAGGAGCGAGCTAGGCATCCAAAAGAGAGATATGGGAAAACAGAAAATGTACACGAGCGATTGGGTGGGAGGGCAGCTGCAGCAGCACCGTTGTCTGCTGCATTGTGAGCCAGTCACGTGGGCTGGACAACTCACTTAGCCACTGAAATTACATCATCATCTAAG
Organism: Theropithecus gelada; assembly: GCF_003255815.1. Taxonomy (NCBI): domain Eukaryota; kingdom Metazoa; phylum Chordata; class Mammalia; order Primates; family Cercopithecidae; genus Theropithecus; species Theropithecus gelada. The sequence continues at coordinate 2,089 of NW_020257953.1, forward strand.
ATTTTTGTTGCAGTTACTTTGATAAATTCTCCCTTCTGCTAGGGAGAGTAAGGTTTAGCTTGCTTTCTTTTATTTTTTGATTCGGAGTCTCGCTTTGTCACCCAGGCCGGAGTGCAGTATTACAATCATGGCTCATGGCGGCCTTGACCTTCTGGCTCAAGCAATCCTCTCGCCTCAGCCTTCCAAGTAGCTGGGACCCACAGGCGAGTTTCATGTCTTTGCTAACAAATTCCTAATTCATCACCACGCGGCGAGCCCATCAGGGCCATCTGCCTGGATGTCCACCTAGCTGACTGGCTGTGTGGTCTCTAAGGAGGATGCACCACGGTTGCCCGGGCTCTGCACGCGATGCTGAGTCTCCATGTCTGCCGCCGTCTAAGGGATTGACAGCCCGGAGCATCCCGACGTGCCACCGTGAGCCAGGCTTTATTCCACAGGGCTACTCTGCTTCCCATGATGAGATGCAGCATGTGAGCTCAGATCAAAGGGTGTCAGCAATAACACATTCCCCAGATACTAAACAGAGGACCGAGGCTTTAGTTCCTTACTTATTTGCTATGGGCTTGATTCAAAAACAGCTTTCTGGGATCCTGGAGACAAACATCTCTAACTAGTGAGAATTCTGGATTTAGTAACAGGAAAAATCACCTAATGCCCATTTTGTAACTGCTGTTCTCATCAGAACTTGAGGCCAAAGAGAGGGAAAAATAAGAGGAGGACCAAGGTCCTGACACCCCAGTTTGTACAAGGCCAACCAGCCTGCTTGAGGGGGTGAAAGGAGTAGTGTTTTTAAACTGCCGAGTTTTAAAAACATGGCTGTAGGCTGGGCACAGTGGCTCACGACCGTAAGCCCAGCACTTTGGGAGGCCGAAATGAGAGGATTGCTTGAGACCAGGAGTTCAAGACTAGCCTGGGCAACACAGCAAGACCCTATCTCTTTAAAAAGAAAAAAAAAGGCTTTTATTAAAATAGTAATAAAAAGGTTAATACAACAAATTACTATGTCAACATGGCACCCCCTGCTGTCAGACGAGGTGGGTTCTCTATGGATACAATGAGGCCGGGAGAGAAATGTAACCGGCATCACAGGGAGGAAGGTCGACCCTGAAGCCCCACGACACTAACTCCTGTACAGTTTGTTAATCAGCCTGAAGTCTCCTCCGCCATCAGACAGAAGCCTGGTTTAGAGGAACGCTGCCCACGGGACCCGGGTGGACTTCCGACCCTGGCCGACCAGACAACCCCACCCTGGGACCCTGCCGGCAGCCCCGACTGGACAGAATGGCCTCGTGAGTGTCCTTTCCCACCAGAAGCCGCAGACCCTGAGCCAGTCCTGGCTGTGACTGAGGCTGCGCATAAACGTCTGCGCCCAAAAGCTCACATTTGTACATGACACGCTGAGTCCACCTCATTTCAAACGTTCCGCTAGCACCAAGGCAAACATGGAAGTTACAGGTTAACTCATTATGTGTGTGCTAGACTTTCCCCATAAGTATTCAGACGTTCCATGAACCGGATGAAGAAACCCCACTTTCCCTGTAAACGTTCAGACATTCCATGTTCAGTTCATTCCATGAACCCGATGAACACACACAGTGAACAAAAACCGGAACGTTTAACGCCGCAACCTCCCCCCCTCCTGAGGGGCGCGTGCTTACAGCTCCCCCGAGACCACATTTCCCAAAGCACAGACTTACTCTGAAAATAAAACCTCCTTTTTTCCTGTCTCTGTACATCTCGTGGTCATGTTAACAACTATTGCTACAAATATAATGGGGTATCATCCGTGCTGGTCACCCAATTCCTACCACCAAAGCTTCAGGGCCCCCCAGTCTGATGGAAGCTTCTATCGCCCTAAAGCCAACTCTGGAGGCAAAGGCCGAGCTGGGGAAAGGCTGTGTCACTTGCAAATCCACACCACGGGGCCCTCTGCATTTGTGTGTAAGGAATTCTTGGCCTGTCCTGGGGTTTGGGGAAATCAGGATGCAAGTAGATACCGTACGCTCTGCCACGGGACCGTGAAGTCTGCGGAACCTCAGAGGAACATGGACAAATGGCTGCATGAGTCCCACAGGCCAAGCCTCAATGGGCTCCTGTGTCAAGAACACAGACACGCCAGGAGCAGCCGCCGATGCAGGCAAAGCTTGCAACCCCAGCACGCGGCAGCGTCCGAGTGTTGGGGCCTCTGGACAAGCTCTACCACAACGGCCATATTCTGTGGCAAAATTTTAAAAATAGGTTTTAACTAGTTACAACTCTAACTTGTTTTACAGATAAACAGAACACAGAGTACCAACAGCCTCCAAAACACTTCGCCTAGAACCAAGTCTAGAATGCAGATGGCTGCTGCTCCGAGTGTGACGAGTCCCCTGTAGTGCCATAAATCCTAGATCTAGGTGACTAAGTGCTCTTGCTAAGCCAGAAGGCACCCTCTGGCCCCAGGCCAGTCCATCAGCCCCGGCAGAAGCTTCTAGAGTAAGAGCCTGTGGATCTGTATTGGACGGATGTAAACCAGGCAAAGTCACAGGGGCTCATCCTGGAAACCCATCCGTTTACCCACTCATGCCCTGGAGAGCCCTGCCCCCAGCTCCATACCCGCAGTCACGCTGAACCACAAGAACTGGCTTCTAGGCCCTTAAGCCACTCCCACTCTCCCCTGGACAGGCCCTTCTCAAACCATGAGGCCCAGAGTAGCCTTAACAGGTGGTCCCAGCAGAACTGGTCACTGCATTTTCTTACTGGCAAGTGAGTCAACAGTTACCTAAGTAGAGCAACCAAACAGCATGTTTTTCCACTTAAAAGGTCTCATTTTTGTCCATTTAGAATTGATAGCGTGTGTGTGTGTGTGTGTGTGTGTGTGTGTGTGTGTGTGTGTGTGTGGTGGCAGGGGTTCTTGTTCTGTCACTCAGGCACAGTGCACCATGAGTAGAGTGGTGCTATCACGATTCACTGCAGCCTCAATTTCCCAGGCTTGGGTGATCCTCCAGCCACAGCCTCCCGACTATCTGGGACCACAGGTGCACACCACCACTATCTACTTTTTTGTAGAGTCAGGGTCTTGCTATGTTGCCCAGGCTGGTCTCGAACTCCTGGGCTCAAAACTGAATCTACTCACCTCAGCCTCCCAAGGTGCTGGGATTACAGGTGTCAGCCACTATGCCCAGCCTAGAATTGGTATTTCTTAAACTCTTATTGAGTTTAACACATGAATTCCACTTACATAGATATCGGCACACTCTCACAGCTCAAGGCTTTTTCTGAATCTCGATTCTGTCCATTCAAGGTCAATATCTAAAGAAAGGGCCAGAACTGACCCTCCCTCAATGAAGCCTAAGGGCAAATGCAGCAGCATCCTCAGGGTATGAGGAGACAAAGAAAGAAGGGTGGAATATACACATTGAAATTCTGGTGTTAGAATCATAATCACCAACACTTTAAGAGACAATCTGCTTTCCAAAACATGTAGCTGCTGGATTCACTTCAAAGTCACCAGATTCCACAGGCAGGCGCTCAGAGAGGCACAGCTTTCTAAGGCCGCCCACCCTGGGGCAGCGTAACAGCCTCGGGGCAAATAAACAAAGGCTTGCTTCTCTCAAGGACAAAGGTGCTCAAGTCCTTCCAAATAGTTTCTTCTTCTAAATCAGTTAGACGGCCTCATACAACACTGTTTAGAGTGCCAGTGTGCTCAGAAGTGTGAAGCGAAAGTACATCTCAGGACCCCAAAATCACTAAGCTAAAGGGAAGACAAGGTGGGGAACGGCTTAGGGCAAACTTGCCTCCCAGGCTCCTAACAGAGACTGGAAGAAAAAAGAAAAAGAAAAAAAAAGGCATGTACCTCCCTCACAACCGTTGGTCCACAAGGAAATTCCTCAGGGACAGAGGGCAGAACTCAAAGTCACCATCTGCACACAGAGATAAATGCGGATCTTACTGCTTTCTCTGGAAAGGCTCACCGGAAACGCATCTGTCTCTGATCTACCTGTGACCTGGAAACCTGGACCAAACCAATGTACATCTCACATATATATATATTGATGTCTCACATCTCCCTAAAATGTGTAAGACCAAGTTGTGCCCCAAACACCTTGGGCACATGTCCAGGACCTGAGACTATCACAGTGCGTCCTCAACCCCTCCTGAGGCTGTTTTTAACCTTGGGAAAATGAACTCACTGAATGGGCCAAGAATTACCTCAGAGAGGCTTCTGGTTTCCAGGAAGCATTCTCTCCTGCGGGTATAATGAAATCATGTGGAATTACAAAATGCCACTTTAGTAAAGGCTGAAGGAATTAGGGTTTGATGTGCTTTAAAAAAAAAAAAAAAAAAAAAGGAACGTTCTATTTATCAATGGACTATGAAAGCCCACCCCCCCCCCCCTCTGCAGTGATGATGTCAACTGGAATGAGCGGCCCCCTCCTGTGGATGCAGCAAAGGCTACCCTCTGACCCCACTTCCCAGAGTCCAGGCTTCCTGCTGCTCAGGGAACAGCAACCCCAGCTTCACAGGGCTCAGGCCGCCAAACCCAACTCCCATCCATGCTGGACAATCACCCCAGGGACCAGTGAAATGGCAGGCGCAACTCTCACCTCATCCCTTTAAAGGGGAAAAGGCACCTTCCCGTTCTTCTTCCTGCTGGTGGGAACAGGGGCAGGAGTTGCAGGGTCAGGAGTCGGGCAGCAGCCTGGGTCCCTACTAGTCACAGATGGCAAATGCCAACCAGCCCCAACCTTCATTTTGCAGAAAAGAAATCCTCCTGTTTTGTCAGGTCCCTGTTAGAAGTTTGCACCCATTCCTTTAAAAAGAACTCAGATACAACGTGGGTGTTTTGCTGACAATATTTCAATTATCTGGGGGGGCCTTGGGTCGAGTGATGCCAAAACAGAAAACTGCACCCTGTTGCTCAGGAAACCACCCTCCAGCCCCATCTACCCTCCCAGGCTGTCACCTTATGGTGTTTGTCTGCTAAATGATTATTTTTAACAATAACTGCTCTTAAGAGCTAGGTGTACAGAACAGACAAGAAGTCAGCTCGGGTTGAGGGGAAGCAGGAACAGACCCCTCTCCCTGCAGGACGGTGGAGGAGGAACCTTCAGCACCTGGGTTTGTAGGATGCTAGATCTCTGACAGCATCTCTCACAGCTCAAGTACGGCCAGACCTTCCTCTGTCACAGCCTGTTCAGGAGAAGGCAGCACCCGCCCTAGAGACCGACAAGCCCTGTGTGGGGTTCAGCTGGAGCTCAACTTTCCTCCCTTGGTGAGAGTCAGGGCCAGCTGTGAGGAGGAGAGAAGCAGCAGGCATGAGGGGCACTGTGGAAACTCCATGCCACGCTAACTCTCGTCTGATGTGCTCCGGCCAAAACCACGCTTCTCGGAGGGCGTTTCCCTTCACACATCCGGAAATCATCAACGTCTAGTCTCCTCACAGGACAGATCCTTCCCCAGGAGGCAGACACTTGGCTGTAACACGTGGTAATGAGGGGCGAGCCTTCGTGCCCATTCTGTAGTGTTTCCTGTTACCTATTTTACCTTAAGCTAAAAATGGTTTCCATTTAGACTCCGTAGTGACACAGCAAAACACACTAGATTCAGTGTGATCCCACACCCGTCACTGCTGACCTCAAGTTCTTTATTTGTTCATTTTGCTTCTGGAGTTTGTACTCTATCCCAGGGTTCCAGGCCTGTGGATTCAACCAACCATAGTTTAGGAATACCTTTTTAAGGTGTTTGTACTAAGCATCCAGACTTTATTATTCATTAACCAATATCGTTTAACAACTACTCGCATGGCATATCCATGGTATAGGTGTTACGAGCAACCCTGACATGACAAAGTCTGCAGGAGGATGTGCGTATGTCATATGCAAACACGATGCCGTTTTATACCAGGGACCTGAGCACCCACAGACCTTGGTATCCATAGGCAGTCCTGCAACCCAACCCCATGGGCACTGTGGAATGGCTATAATAGAAAATACAGAGGTTTTAAACAGTTACGTACTACATCTAATCTTTTGTTAAGAAATTGCTGTGTATCACGTGTATTATTTGGAAGTCCTTCCTGGCCCAGAGACCTGACATGTTCTTATCATCTTTTCGTCCACTGATCTAACTAGTCATTCCATTAAGTTTATTGAACACAAATCAATTTTACAATTACATTCTTACAGGAATCACACTCATAATGTAAGCTGCTTTGGTTTTTAAAGTGAAATAACCAATAGTTTTGAAAACTAGCTATATCATAGAATAACAGGATAAAGCAGCCCCACGACATGCAAAAACATGGGGTTTCAAAGCCAACCACTATCAAACACATTACAAACCCCTAAATATGGAAATGTTTTACACCACGACAGATATTCCAGAAAAAAACAAGATGTTCAAAAAAGCCTTATGCAGAAAACCACTTTCCCCCTTCATTTTTCACACAGTTTCCAGAAGCTTGTGTTTGGCAATAACCATGAACTAGAAGTAGCGTCCGCTGCAACTACTGCTACTGAAACACACAATATTAAAGCAAAAAAAAAAAAAAAAAAAAGACACAGCATATTTCCTATTGATGAGAATAGGTAGTGTTATAAGAATGAGTGTGTTCTAAAGTCAACAACATTCAAATTCTGCGTCTCCCGCAGACACTAGATGGTAACCGCCAAAGCTTATGCACCTGGCAACGTTCAAGGAGACCAAGTTCAGAGCCGTCACAAGGCAGCACCATCCTCAAGTGATTATCTCAGGCGGGTTTGAGGGCAAGTGCCCCCATCACAGTGGGAAAGCTGCCCAGCCCAGCACTTCCCGAGATCACAGACCTTACCTTCGCCATCCCACGTCTTCAATAGTTTGTTTACACTGGGAACCAGTGAGCAAAACCTAAAACACTTCCTCAAATCTCAAGATAGTCTTGAGAGCTCTTCTCCTTGTCCCTTCTCTTACTGAGAAAGCCTATTTTGCAAGCAATCTGTAGTGCTTACCAGAGCTGGGGCAGGAGGAGACCTAGTGTTTGGTAGACCGAGTGTCAAGCGTGGGGAGACCGGGAAGTTCTGGAGATGGATGGCGATGATCGCGGCATGATAGTGTGAACACACTTAATGCCACCAAACCATACACTTAAAAATGGTTCGAGTGCTATGTAATTTTACCACAATCAAAAGACTGAGAAAAGTCATCTATAATTACTGTCTCCAATATCTTGCATCCTGTAAGGTATATTTGCTCTTTGAAATTCTCAGAGCAATCATGAAAGACTAATACCCTGTCGTCTCTGAAACACAAGCAAAGTCAAGGGTTTTGATTATAGGAAAGTAGCTGGAGAGCAAAGTGTCCGTTAGACACGGCAGCCGTGGTAGGACAAACACATGGTAGGAAGGTGGTGGTCATGCTACAAGCAGATGGGAAAGGTGTGGGGAGCCGCAACACCCGAGGCTCGGGAGGCACCTGGGCAGGAGCTGAGAATGTACCAAACACGTTCGATCACGCAACATTCACGGACCCCGAGTCCAGCCACGGCCACTGACATCCACTGTGCCCAGGGTGTCCTCTGCCACAGAGATACACACCCTGCTGAGGATAGTACACAGATTAAATGTCAAAGCACAGATATGCTCAGGTCCAGCTTCTCAGATGGAAGCAAAAACACATTTCACAGACCCCAGCAGCATGACTCTCCACCTGACTCTACCCCCATCCCATTTATTCTCGAACCCGTCTCTCCCGGACCCCACAGCATGACTCTCCACCTGACTGCACCCCGTCCCGTGCATCTCCGCACCTGTGTCTCGGCCCTCCCTCACTCCCTCGTTGGGTCAGGCATCAACAGTCCACTGTGTGCCTGGTGCACTGAACCTTGTCAGGGGCCTCTGGGCCGCGTGTCAGGACACGCACCTGGAAACTCCCAGTGCACATGTTGGTCTCCTGCAGGACGCTTGGCTCTTCTATCTGCGGGAGCTGGCACCCACCCGTACAACCGACTACACTCTCAGAAAAGTCACAGAAGGCCTCTCACTAACCCAGCAGCACCCTGAGGCCACATCCCACTCGCCTGCTGGCTCCTGAGCCTCCTGCCCTGTGACGGGCGCTCCTTCGGCTCCCTGCCTCGATTCCACTGGTTCTTTCCTGTCATCTGGCAGGGTTCTACCAGGACCCTCTGGCTCTCACGACACCCCAACTCCACAGACCCACCCCACTGGGTGGAGCACATACGTCCAAGCCCAACCTTGCTGATATGCTCCAGCTGGCCCTGGACTCGAACCACGCTGCCGTAGCTTTCCATCAGTGTCGCATCTGCGAGTTACCTCCTGGGTAATGCCAGGTGATGGTAACATCAACCAGGAGGCACCGCTGAGAAGCAGAACGCATGGTGCGGTGACCCAAACGTCACATCCCTGAACAGACGCTCCGTGTCTTCTCTCTTGGCAGAGCTTCGCTGTAGGAAGGAGGCCATTCCTCCAGTGCTGCTACTTCCGACACCAGGGAAAGCAAGCTTCAGAAATGAACGGTGTCAGAGGCAGGACCCACCAGCAGGGCTGCCAGTGGCCAGACGACCACAGCCCCAGCATTCCCCAGCCAGCACAGCTGACAGCCCAGGCTCTAGAAATGCACGGCTTCAACCTTAGGAGTAAAAACCCTCCGAAGCTATTATTTTCAACAATGGGATTGGGGAGTGGGGTGGGGGGGAGGTTCTAACCCTGCCCCCCTTGATAGAAAAGAACTGGGATCTGATGATCTGTGCTAAGTCAGCACTTTGCTTCCACCACATGCAATCATCCTCAGCAACAGGAAAAGTCAGAAGCGTTGAGTGATGACACCGATATCAACACATGCGGTTCTGACAGCTCCAGTAACTGGCTGCAGATACAACCCGACAGCGGTGAGATCCACGGACATCACCAGTCTTCCCAAGGATCGTGTTCCTGAATCTTCCGCATTCGGAATAACCGTCTCCTTTGCCAGGGCTGAGCCATGCTTCCCTCTCGCCTGTCCTCTGCTTTCACCAGCTTCGTGCGCGTTTCCGAGCAAGTGTCTGT
>NW_020257954.1:0-11260 GCF_003255815.1 Theropithecus gelada
CTGTGGAAATAAGTGATAGCACCTGCACAGACACTTGCTCGGAAACGTGCACGAAGCTGGTGAAAGCAGAGGACAAGGCGAGAGGGAAGCATGGCTCAGCCCTGGCAAAGGAGACGGTTATTCCGAATGCGGAAGATTCAGGAACACGATCCTTGGGAAGACTGGTGATGTCCCTGGATCTCACTGCTGTCGGGTTGTATCTGCAGCCAGTTACCGGAGCTGTCAGAACCGCATGTGTTGGTATCGGTGTCATCACTCAACGCTTCTGACTTTTCCTGTTGCTGAGGATGATTGCGTGTGGCGGAAGCAAAGTGCTGACTTAGCACAGATCATCAGATCCCAGTTCCTTTCTATCAAGGGGGGCAGGGTTAGAACCCCGCCTCCCCCACTCCCCCATCCCATTGTTAAAAATAATAGTTGGCTTGGGAGGGTTTTTACTCATAAAGTTGAAACTGTGCATTTCTAGAGCCTGGGCTGTCAGCTGTAGTGGCTGGGGAATGCTGGGGCTGTGGTCGTCTGGCCGCTGGCAGCCCTGCTGGTGGGTCCTGCCTCTGACACCGTTCATTTCTGAAGCTTGCTTTCCCTGGTGGTGGAAGTAGCAGCACTGGAGGAACGGCCTCCTTCCTACAGCGAAGCTCTACCAAGAGAGAAGACACGGAGCGTCTGTTGAGGGATGTGACGTTCGGGTCACCGCACCATGCGTTCTGCTTCTCAGCGGTGCCTCCTGGTTGATGTTACCATCACCTGGCATTACCCAGGAGGTAACTCGCAGATGCCACACTGATGGAAAGCTACAGTACCATGGTTCGAGTCCAGGGCCAGCTGGAGCATATCAGCAAGGTTGGGCTGGACGCATGTGCTCAACCCAGTGGGTGGGTCTGTGGAGCTGGGGTGTCGTGAGAGCCAGAGGGTCCTGGTAGAACCCTGCCAGACGACAGGAAAGAGGCCCATGAGTAGAGGAATCAGTGGAATCGAGGCAGGGAACTGAAGGAGCTCAGGAAGGAGCGAGCCGTCACAGGGCGGGAAGCTCAGGAGCCAGCAGACGAGTGGGATGTGGCCTCAGGGTGCTGCTGGGTTAGTGAGAGGCCTTCTGTGACTTTTCTGAGAGTGTAGTCGGTTGTATGGGTGGGTGCCGGCTCCCGCAAATAGAAGAGCCAAGCATCCTGCAGGAGACCAACGTGTGCACTGGGAGTTCCCGGGTGCGTGTCCTGGCACGCGGCCCAGAGGCCCCTGACAAGGTTCAGTGCACCAGGCACACAGTGGACTGTTGGTGCCTGACCCAACGAGGGAGTGAGGGAGGGCTGAGACACAGGTGCGGAGATGCACGGGACGGGGTGCAGTCAGGTGGAGAGTCATGCTGTGGGGTCCGGGAGAGACGGGTTCGAGAATAAATGGGACGGGGGTAGAGTCAGGTGGAGAGTCATGCTGCTGGGGTCTGGGAAATATGTTTTTGCTTCCATCAGAGAAGCTGGACCTGAGCATGTCTGTGCTTTGACATTTAATCTGTGCACTATCCTCGACAGGGTGTGTATCTCTGTGGCAGAGGACACCCTGGGCACAGTGGATGTCAGTGGCCGTGGCTGGACTCGGGGTCTGTGAATGTTGCGTGATCGAACGTGTTTGGTACATTCTCAGCTCCTGCCCAGGTGCCTCCCAAACCTTGGGTGTTGTGGCTCCCCACACCTTTCCCATCTACCTGTAGCATGACCACCACCTTCCTATCATGTGTTTGTCCTACCATGGCTGCTGTGTCTAATGGATGCTTTGCTTTCCAGTTACTTTCCTATAATCAAAACCTTTGACTTTGCTTGTGTTTCAGAGACGACAGGGTATTAGTCTTTCATGATTGCTCTGAGGATTTCAAAAAGCAAATATACCTTACAGGATGCAAGATGTTGGAGACAGTAATTATAGATGACTTTTCTCAGTCTTTTGATTGTGGTAAAATTACATAGCACTCGAACCATTTTTAAGTGTATGGTTTGGTGGTATTAAGTGTGTTCACACTATCGTGCCGCGATCACCGCCATCCATCTCCAGAACTTCCCGGTCTCCCCACGCTTGAAACTCAGTCTACCAAACAGTAGGTCTCCTCCTGCCCCAGCTCTGGTAAGTACTACAGATTGCTTGGAAAATAGGCTTTCTCAGTAAGAGAAGGGGCAAGGAGAAGAGCTCTCAAGACTATCCTGAGATTTGAGGAAGTGTTTTAGGTTTTGCTTACTGGTTTCCAGTGTAAAGGAACTACTGAAGACGTGGGATGGTGAAGGTAAGGTCTGTGATCTCAGGAAGTGCTGGGCTGGGCAGCTTTCCTACTGTGATAGGGGCACTTGCCCTCAAACCCGCCTGAGATAATCACTTGAGGATGGTGCTGCATTGTGACGGCTCTGAACTTGGTCTCCTTGAACGTTGCCAAGTGCATAAGCTTTGGCGGTTACCATCTAGTGTCTGCAGGAGACCTAGAATTTGAACGTTGTTGACTTTAGAACATGCTCATTCTTATAACACTCTACCTATTCTCATCAATAGGAAATATGCTGTGTCCTTTTTTTTTTTTTTTTTTTTTTTCTCTAATATTTGGTGTTGCAGTAGCAGTAGTTGCAGCGGACGCTACTTCTAGTTCATGGTTATTGCCAAACACAAGTTTCTGGAAACTGTGTGAAAAATGAAGGGGGAAAGTAGTTTTCTGCATAAGGCTTTTTTGAACATCTTGTTTTTTTCTGGAATATCTGTCGTGGTGTAAAACATTTCCATATTTAGGGGTTTGTAATGTGTTTGATACTGGTTGGCTTTGAAACCCCATGTTTTTGCATGTCCTGGGGCTGCTTTATCCTGTTATTCTATGATATAGCTAGTTTTCAAAACTATTGGTTATTTCACTTTAAGAACCAAAGCAGCTTACATTATGAGTGTGATTTCTGTAAGAATGTAATTGTAAAATTGATTTGTGTTCAATAAACTTACTGGAATGACTAAGTTAGATCAGTGGATGAAAAGATGATAAGAACATGTCAGGTCTCTGGGCCAGGAAGGACTTCCAAATAATACACGTGATACACAGTAATTTCTTAACAAAAGATTAGATTTAGTACATGACTGTATAAAACCTCTGTATTTTCTATTATAGCCATTCCACAGTGCCCACGGGGGTGGGCTGCAGGACTGCCTATGGATACCAAGGTCTGTGGGTGCTCAGGTTCCTGGTATAAAACGGCATCGTGTTTGCATATGACATATGCACATCCTCCTGCAGACTTTCAGTCATGTCAGGGTTGCTCGTAACACCTATACCATGGATATGCCATGCGAGTAGTTGTTAAACGATATTGTTTAATGAATAATAAAGTCTGAATACTTAGTACAAACACCTTAAAAAAGTATTCTTAAACAATGGTTGGTTGAATCCACAGGCCTGGAACCCCGGGATAGAGTACAAACTCTAGAAGCAAAATGAACAAATAAAGAACTTGAGGTCAGCAGTGACGGCTGTGGGATCACACTGAATCTCGTGTGTTTTGCTGTGTCACTACAGAGTGTAAATGGAAACCATTTTTAGCTTAAGGTAAAATAGGTAACAGGAAACACTACAGAATGGGCACGAAGGCGCGTCCCTCATTACCACGTGTTACAGCCAAGCGTCTGCCTCCTGGGGAAGGATCTGTCCTGTGGGGAGACTTAAACGTTGATGATTTCTGGACGTGTGAAAGGAAATGCCCTCCGAGAAGCGTGGTTTTGGCCGGAGCACATAAGACAGACGAGAGTTAGCGTGGCATGGAGTTGCCACAGTGCCCCCTCATGCCTGCTGCTTCTCTCCTCCTCACCGCTGGCCCTGACTCTCATGAAGGGAGGAAAGTTCAGCTCCAGCTGAACCCCACACAGGGCTTGTCAGTCTCTAGGGCGGGTGCTGCCTTCTCCTGAACAGGCTGTGGCAGAGGAAGGTCTGGCCGTACTTGAGCTGTGAGAGATGCTCTCAGAGATCCAGCATCCTGCAAACCCAGGTGCTGAAGGTTCCTCCTCCACCATCCTGCAGGGAGAGCGGTCTGTTCCTGCTTCCCCTCAACCTGAGCTGACTTCTTGTCTGTTCTGTACACGTAGCTCTTAAGAGCAGTTATTGTTAAAAATAATCATTTAGCAGACAAACACCATAAGGTGACAGCCTGGGAGGGTAGATGGGGCTGGAGGGTGGTTTCCTGAGCAACAGGGTTCAGTTTTCTGTTTTGGCATCACTCGACCCAAGGCCCCCAGATAATTGAAATATTGTCAGCAAAACACCCATGTTGTATCTGAGGGTTTTTTAAAGGAATGGGTGCAAACTTCTAACAGGGACCTGACAAAAGAGAAGGATTTCTTCTCTGCAAAGGGAAGGTCGAAGCTGGTTGGCATTTGCCATCTGTGACTAGCAGGGACCCAGGCTGCTTCCCTCCTGCTGCCCAACTCCTGACCCTCCAACTCCTACACCTGTTCCCACCAGCAGGAAGAAGAGCGGGAAGGTGCCTTTTCCCCTTTAAGGGGATGAGGTGAGAGTTGCGCCTGCCATTTCGCTAGTCCCTGGGGTGATTCTCTAGCATGGATGGGAGTTGAGTTTGGCGGCCTGAGCCCTGTGAAGCTGGAGTTGTTGTTCCCTGAGCAGTAGGAAGCCTGGACTCCAGGAAGTGGGGTCAGAGGGTAGCCTTTGCTGCATCCACAGGAGGGGGCCCCTCATTCCAGTTGACATCATCACTGCAGAGGGGGATGTGGGCTTTCATGGTCCATTGATAAATAGAACGTTACTTTTTTTGTTTTTTTTTTTTTAAAGTACATCAAACCCTAATTCCTTCAGCCTTTACTAAAGTGGCATTTTGTAATTCCACATGATTTCATTATACCCGCAGGAGAGAATGCTTCCTGTAAACCAGAAGCGTCTCTGAGATAATTCTCAGCCCATTCAGAGAGTTCATTTTCCCAAGGTTAAAGACACAGCCTCGGGGGGGTTTGAGGATGCACCGTGACAGTCTCAGGAGGGGTTGAGGATACACCCGGGACACAGCCTCAGGAGGGGTTGAGGACGCACCGTGACAGTCTCAGGTCCTGGACATGTGCCCAGGGTGTTTGGGGCACAACTTGGTCTTACACATTTTAGAGAGATGTGAGACATCAATATATGTGAGATGTACGTTGGTTTGGTCCAGGAAGGAGGGATGACTCGAAGCGGGGAGGGGTTTCCAGGTCACAGGTAGATCAGAGACAGATGCGTTTCTGGTGAGCCTTTCCGGAGAAAGCGGTAAGATCTGCATTTATCTCCGTGTGCAGATGGTGACTTTGAGTTCTTCCCTCTGTCCCTGAGGAATTTCCTTGTGGACCAACGGTTGTGAGGGAGGTACGTGGCTTTTTTTTTTTTTTTTTTTTTCCTTTTTTTCCTTTTTTCTTTTTTCTTTTTTCTTCCAGTCTCTGTTAGGAGCCTGGGAGGCAGGTTTGCCCTATGCCATTCCCCACCTTGTCTTCCCTTTAGCTTAGTGATTTTGGGGTCCTGAGATGTACTTTCACTTCACACTTCTGAGCACACTGGCACTCTAAACAGTGTTGTAGGAGGCTGTCTAACTGATTTAAAAGAAAAAAGTATTTGGAAGGACTTGAACACCTTAGACCTTTGTCTATTTGCCCCGAGGCTGTTACGCTGCCCCGGGGTGGGTGGCCTTAGAAAGCTGTGCCCCTCTGAGCGCCTGCCTGTGGAATCTGGTGAGTTTGAAGTTAATCCAGCAGCTACATGTTTTGGAAAGCAGATTGTTTCTTAAAGTGTGGGTGATTATGATTCTAACACCGGAATTTCAATGTGTGTTTTCCACCCTTCTTTCTTTGTCTCCTCATACCCTGAGATGCTGCCGCATTTGCCCTTAGGCTTCATTGAGGGAAGGGTCAGTTCTGGCCCTTTCTTTAGATATTGACCTTGAATGGACAGAATGGAGATTCAGAAAAACCCTTGAGCTGTGAGAGTGTGCCGATATCTATGTAAGTGGAATTCATGTGTTAAACTCAGTAAGAGTTTAAGAAATATCAATTCTAGGCTGGGCATAGTTGCTCACACCTGTAATCCCAGCACCTTGGGAGGCTGGGGTAGACGGATTCAGTTTTGAGCCCAGGAGCTTGAGACCAGCCTGGGCAACATAGAAAGACCCTGACTCTACAAAAAAGTAAATAGTGGTGGTGTGCACGTGTGGTCCCAGCTAGTCGGGAGGCTGATGCTGGAGGATCACCCAAGCCTGGGAGGTTGAGGCTGCAGTGAATCGTGATAGCACCACTCTACTTATGGTGCACTGTGCCTGAGTGACAGAACAAGAACCCCTGCCACCACACACACACACACACACACACACACACACACACACACATACACACACACACAATATCAATTCTAAATGGACAAAAATGAGACTTTTTAAGTGGAAAAACATCCTGTTTGGTTACTCTACTTAGGTAACTGTTGACTCACTTGCCAATAAGAAAATGCAGTGACCAGTTCTGCTGGGACCACCTGTTAAGGCTACTCTGGGCCTCATGGTTTGAGAAGGGTCTGTCCAGGGGAGAGTGGGAGTGGCTTAAGGGCCTAGAAGTCAGTTCTTGTAGTTCAGTGTGACTGTGGGTGTGGAACTGGGGGCAGGGCTCTTCAGGGCATGAGTGGGTAAACGGATGGGCTTCCAGGATGAGCCCCTGTGACTTTGCCTGGTTTATATACGTCCAATGCAAATCCACAGGCTCTTACTCTAGAAGCTTCTGCCAGGGCTGATGGACTGGCCTGGGGCCAGAGGGTGCCTTCTGGTTTAGGAAGAACACTTAGTCACCTAGATCTAGGATTTATGGCACTGCAGGGGACTCATCACACTCGGAGCAGCAGCCATCTGCTGCTAGAACCATCTAGACTTGGTTCTAGGCGAAGTATTTTGGAGCCTGTTGGTACCCTGTGTTCTGTTTATCTGTAAAACAAGTTAGAGTTGTAACTAGATAAAACCGATTTTTAAAATTTTGTCACAGAATATGGCAGTTGTGGTGGAGCCTGTCCAGAGACCCCCACACTCGGACGCTGCTGCGTGCTGGGGTTGCAAGCTTTGCCTGTATCAGCTGCCCCTCCTGGCATGTCTGTGTTCCTGACACGGGAGCCCATCAAGGCTCGGCCTGTGGGACTTGTGCAGCCATTTGTCCGTGTTCCTCTGAGGTTCCGCAGACTTCAGGGTCCCGTGGCAGAGCGTACGGTGTCTACTTGCATCCTGATTTCCCCAAACCCCAGGACAGGCCAAGAATTCCTTAAACACAGCTGCAGAGGGCCCCGGGGCGTGGATTTGCGGGTGACACAGCCTTTCCCCAGCTTGGCCTTCATCTCCAGAGTTGGCTTTAGGGCGATAGAAGCTTCCATCAGACTGGGGGGCCCTGAAGCTTTGGTGGTAGGAATTGGGTGACCATCATGGATGATACCCCATTTCTTTACATTTGTAGCAATAGTTGTTAACATGACCACAAGATGTACAGAGAAAAGAAAAAAGGAGATTTTATTTTCAGAGTAACACTGTGCTTTGGGAAACATGGTCTCGGGGGAGCTGTAAGCACGCGCCCCTCGGGGGGAGGGGGGGAAGTCGCGGCGTTAAACGTTCCGGTTTTTGTTCGCTGTGTGTGTGTTCATCGGGCTCATGGAATGTCTGAACGTTTACAGGGAAAGTGGGGTTTCTTCATCCGGTTCATGGAATGTCTGAACACTTAAGGGGAAAGTCTAGCAGACGCGCAGTGAGTTAACCTGTAACATCCATGTTCGCCTTGGGGGAAGCGTAACATTTGAAATGAGGTGGACTCAGCGTGTCATGTACAAAGCTGAGCTGTTGGGCGCAGACGTTTATGCAGCCTCAGTCACAGCCAGAACTGGCTCAGGGTCTGCGGCTTCTGATGGGAAAGGACACTCACGAGGCCATTCTGTCCAGTCGGGGCTGCCCGCAGGGTCCCAGGGTGGGGCTCTCTGGTCAGCCCACATTGGAAGTCCACCCGGGTCCCGTGGGCAGCGTTCCTCTAAACCAGGCTTCTGTCTGATGGCGGAGGAGACTTCAGGCTGGTTAAACTGTACAGGAGTTAGTGTCATGGGGCTTCGGGGCTGACCTTCTTCCCTGTGATGCCAGTTACATTTCTCTCCGGGCCTCATTGTAGCCACAGAGAATCCACCTCGTCTGACAGCAGGGGGTGCCATGTTGACATAGTAATTTATTGTATTAACCTTTTTATTAGTGTTTTAATAAAAGCCTTTTTTTCTTTTTAAAGAGATAGGGTCTTGCTGTGTTGCCCAGGCTAGTCTTGAACTCCTGGTCTCAAGCAATCCTCCCATCTCGGCCTCCCAAAGTGCTGGGCTTACGGTCGTGAGCCACTGTGCCCAGCCTACAGCCATGTTTTTAAAACTCAGCAGTTTAAAAACACTAATCCTTTCACCCCCTCAAGTTGGCCTTGTACAAACTGGGGTGTCAGGACCTTGGTCCTCCTCCTATTTTTCCCTTTCTTTGGCCTCAAGTTCTGATGAGAACAGCAGTTACAAAATGGGCATTAGGTGATTTTTCCGTTACTAAAGCCAGAATTCTCACTAGTTAGACATGTTTGTCCCCAGGATCCCAGAAAGCTGTTTTGAATGAAGACCATAGCAAGTAAGTAAGGAACTAAAGCCTTGGTCCTCTGCTTAGTATCTGGGGAATGTGTTATTGCTGGCACCCTTTGATCTGTGTTCACGTGCTGCATCTCGTCATGGGAAGCAGAGTCGCCCTGTGGAATAAAGTCCAGCTCACAGTGGCACGTCGGGATGCTCCGGGCTGTCAATCCCTTAGACGGCGGCAGACGTGGAGACTCAGCATCGCGTGAAGAGCCCAGGCAACCCGGGGTGCATCCTCCTTAGAGACCACACAGCCGGTCGGCAAGGTTGTCCAGGCAGATGGCCCTGACGGGCTCGCCATGTGGTGGTGAATTAGGAATTTGTTAGCAAAGAAATGAAACTCGCCTGTGGGTCCCAGCTACATGGAAGGCTGAAGCGGGAGGATCGCTTGAGCCAGAAGGTCAAGGCCGCGATGAACCATGATTGTAATACTGCACTCCGGCCTGGGCGACAGAGCGAGACTCTGACTCAAAAAATAAAGCAAGCTAAACCTTACTCTCCCTAGCAGGAGGGAGAATTTATCAAAGTAACTGCAACAAAAATCTTAGATGATGATATAATTTCAGTGGCTAAGTGAGCTGTCCAGCCCACGTGGCTGGCTCACAACGCAGCAGACAATGGTGCTGCTGCAGCTGCCCTCCCAACCAATCGCTCGTGGACATTTTCTGTTTTCCCATATCTCTCTTTTGGATACGTAGCTCGCTCCTTTATAGCTAAGCATCAGTAAAACAGGTTGTCTATTTTGAGACCTAACTATTGTGTCTTTTAAGGACAGAAAATGAAGCAGGTGACAGGAGCTTGGCAACGTGGTGAATGGAATTAGATGAATATTTAATACTTGGTACCACTCTGATCCCTTCTTCCTCTCTCATGCTTGATTACAGCTGCCGCC
The DNA here is from genome assembly GCF_003255815.1 of Theropithecus gelada. Lineage (NCBI taxonomy): Eukaryota > Metazoa > Chordata > Mammalia > Primates > Cercopithecidae > Theropithecus > Theropithecus gelada. The sequence goes on from NW_020257954.1 coordinate 9,537, forward strand.
TCCTAGGACAGAACACTTTGAGCTCTGTGAGTAGGAATTAAACATGTTCTCAATCAGAAGTTTCAGTTAAGCAGTATTTTACATGAATGCCCAGTCCCTAAGTGCTCACTGTGCTGGTGTGTGCTGTAGAGGAAGGAATGGGCACTTGGGGCCGGGTCTATGGTGCAGTGTCCTGGTTCCCATATGTGAGATGAGGGCCATGAGATGGCCTTAGAAGGTTCAGAATGTGGGATTGAATGGATCTGCCCACTCCTGGGAAGCCACGAGTCTAACTCGACTTGGGCTCGTTTTAGGGAGATGCTGGCAGTGCTGTCCTCACAGGTCACTGGGAGGGGCTCTGGCACCGTCCCCGTCAGGTATCTCATGATCAGTCCAGCTTGCCCATCTCAGAAGCTGCTGGTCGTGTTCTCCTTCCTGTTGTTTCTTGCGTGTTACTTAGGTTCTGTTCATGTGGGGACCTAGGAAGTTCCATAGTGAGAGGAGAGCAGCTGAGCGGCCTTCCTGCCTGCACACCAGCCCCACGGAGGACTGTAACTGCTTGAGGTTGGCTTCTGCCCCTGGCCTCACCTGTGGATGCATTGATACAGTGGTACTTTCTAAGCTCCTGGGACACACAGCGCGGTTGTGTGGATCCACAGGACACTGTGGTGTCCAAGCACGTGCTCCCAGAGGAGAGGACCCTGTGGGCGCTGATGTTGGGAGCTGGCTGAGAGTCCAGCGTGTGAGACTCCCTGGGACGTGCACAGCTGCCATCTGCGCAGCCCCTCCTGACGCCCAGATGGTCATGCGATAAATGCACAAAGCGCATCTCCAGCAGGAAGCCGCCAAGTGTCCACACCCGGGATATCCACCACGGTGGCTTTTTGGTGTTAATACGATGAATGTGAGCAGCAGGTGGTCTGCGTTCTGGGTGTGTGTGACTGTGCCACTGCAGGTTTGTTCTCATATCTTAATGAGCATGAACAGCTCCTGACGAGGGTAGGTAAGGATACTGTGATCAGAGACTCTGCAGTATTATAGCTTGAGGAACCAAGGAGGTTCTCTCTCTTGCAAACCCTTCAAGGGGAGGAAGTTCCAGGCTGGTGACTACTCCATGAAGTATTCAGGGATCCAGGTTCCTTCCAGACCCCTGCTTTGCGTTCCCAAGGACACGGCTGTCCTTGCTGTGATTGGGACTGGGTGATTGCCACGCTGCCGGGGCGGGAGGTGGGGGAGGCTTGGCTTAGGGTGAGAGTGGCCATGATTTACCTAATCTACATAATGACAGGGAGCTGGGAGTAAAGTGTAGCCATATCCTGGAAGATGGATGATGGATGTTGGTGAACGACTGGCTGCACTCACCACAGCTGGCCCAGGGATGGGAAGGATGGCTGATTATGTCGTTCAACGGTACCTGGTTCTTTCAGATTTGACTTCCTTATGGATTTTCTGATGTAAAGAGGAGAGAGCCTGTGGTTCTAGGCCAAGCATCTCACTCATCTCATAACATCTTGTATCCCTTAAGCCAACATTTATATCAAGTTTTAGAAGTCCTACAAACTGGCAAGCATTTCTCAATTTGGTTTAACCATTGGATTTTATATCTCTGTCTGCATCTCTATTTACATCTATGTGGTTATTTGACACTCTGTAGTACACTTGTAATAGGTTCTATTTGGTGGAAGTTACTTTCAACAAACCCTTGCTGCTACTAGAATTTTCAAGGTTGCAAGTTAGAAAGGAGA
>NW_020257955.1:0-17035 GCF_003255815.1 Theropithecus gelada
AGTGTGGAAGGAGGAGCAGAAGGGGGGTTCTCTGAGGAGGAGGGCCAAGTTTTTGAGGTGTCTTGGAGTCAGAGGTGGCAGTGGCTTGGGCTCTAGGCCCTCTGTTGCATAGTTTTAGGCTTTAACTATTTATATTTGTGGACTCTTTAAAAGATTTAATTTGAAGAAAACCGGAGTTGGGGATACCTTGCTTCTAAAACACAATTTCTCAAGCCTGAGACTAAGTGCTAGGCATTGCTCATTCTGTTACGATCATTTCCTCCTATTTAAAATCAGCCACACACCCCCAATCTCCCTTCAGGGCAAACACCTTTTCCGAGGATCTCAAACAGCAGAGCGAGCGGCCCATGACCCCAGCCGTGGGCACGAGGAGCGAAGAGCAGACGTGTGGAAAGGGCTGCTGATGACATGAGAGGTAGAGACCCGGCACCTCCCTGCAGGGGCTGTGCTCCTCCAGGCCTAAAGGACATCCTCACCTCTGGGGTGAACAAGCAGCACAAACTATCAACACTTATTCCAAAAGAACAGGAAGAAAATTCGAACGAAGTTAACACAGTTACCCCAACACAACACTGCAGCAGCCCAGAAACAGGAGGGCCAGTGAGCCTGAGGTGGGCGGTTCCAATAGCAGGACAGCGACGTTGGCATTAGGGCTTTTCGGCAAAGAAAAAAAAAAAAAAGACACAAAAGGTAACATGGGCCACCCATTATTTCCTGCCAGTGGAAAGACACCCACAGGCCCCCAGATGCCAATGGCCCCTTGGGAACGAGCTCACGCAGCACTTCAGGTCTTCGCACGAGCAGGCACGTGGTGTCCTCAGTACCCCCGCCTGTGACACACACACCACACTTGACTCCCATACCTGAGGGTCCAGGGGAATGGCGGGAAGTTCTCGGAGGACCGGGCATCCTGTGAGGGCACTGCATGACTATGTACCTCAGAGGGGTCCCCGGGCAGCTGCTCTCTCTCTCCAAAGGATGAACTGGATCCTGACCACACCCAGATTGCGCTGGCCTCCAAGCCGAGCGCCAACATCTCACATCCAAAGGGATGCACAGATGTCTGCTGCACGTGGAGCCCAAGCCCCTCGCAGAGCTCAGGACGAACCCAGTGTCCAGGCCTGGGGCCGTCACCAGCCAGGAGAGGTGTCCGGGGCACTTCCCAGTGATGGCCACAAGAAGAAACAACTCAGGACAAAGCCAGTGTCCAGGCCCAGGGCTGTCACCAGCCAGGAGAGGCATCCGGGGCATTTCCCAGTGATGGCCATGGGAAGTAACAACCCAGGCCCATCAGGGGCTTCCTCACTATGCCGGTGTTAGAAGTAGAGACAGAGGTTCAGGTCTAGTGGCACAAACAGCGACAGACCCCATGGAAATGCGGGCGTGGCCCCTGTATCCCAACAGCCTGCATGGCTACTCCATTCTGCTCCCATCACACACATCCCCACACAGCCAAGCCCCTTCTCCTTTCCCCCACTGGATTCATCAAATCAAACCTCGCTGTCCTTGGCAAATGTACCATTAATTTACTTACTGCCCAGTAAAAAAGCACACTTCCAGTTAACATGACACCCCCGCTACAAGAGAACAGCCTTAATTCAGACATGACGCAGAGGAACAGAGGGAGGAGGGGTCGAGGGCCGTCCTGGAATCGGCAGCTGTTTTCTGGGGAAAGTCTCCCTCCCACCCGAGCCTGACACTTGTGCCACACTATCCCCATGGTGTCTGAAAACTCCATGAAGACAGGGTCACTCTGACCCCTTCACACCCACAACGCCAAAGAGGAGCAGGTGTTCAGGAAAAGTCTCCTGCTAGTGCTGAAGACAGGAATAATTCCTCGTGGTGCCCAGAAAGTCAGGAGAAAACAAGGCACCACGTGGACGCCTTCCAGGTGAATTCTGGAATGACTCTACCAAATGCCACTCATCCTTTTTCAGAACAAAACCAATACCAGGAAAACATGTGTCGCCAGCAGAGAGATGGTCCTTTAGATGGCTTACAAACACACCTACGTTACGCTGAATTTATCTCAAGCCACCCTCTCTGTGCTAATGTAAAAAGTCTCCTTTATTAACCAGTAGCCTTTTTCATCTGGTGCTTTATTAACAAGCAAGACGGTCCTGTAACCTTCAGGCATTGTTGAAAACGTCAAATGGAAGCCTAGAAACCTCTTCCGTGCAGCTTCACTGCAAAGTATTTTGACGTGAGCCAAATCATGCTATTCCTACATCTCCACAGGAAACTCAAGGCTTCATCAAGGAAACGCAGCATGATTTCTGCTAGGCACAGAAATTGGTGGGGTGGGCATGCGGTTGAGGGAACATTACATAGAAAGAACACCGCGATAATCACCTGTATGAGAGCCACACTGGCCGGCAAGCCCCGGTCGGCTCGGTCTCTGCACAGTCACAGACGTGAGCCCTGGAGGGCAGACACCTGGCACTGCTGACCACCCCAAGGTCGTGGCCTCTGCCCCTTCTCTGCTGCTCATCAGTTCGAAGCTTCTGGCAACACCGCCTGCTGCCCCCACTGCCTCATCGACTCTTCGTGAAAAGCAAATGTTGCCAGGATAGCTTATGAGCACATTTGCCAGGAAAGCAGCTCCGATTGACGCTGAAACCCCGTTCTCACACCCCTGGCAGCTCCCCTGGCCCCCGATGTGTACATGCTTGCAGCTCTGACCTTGCTCAGTGTCCACACAGACTCTGTCCCCTGGAGAGCCGAATGCAGACTCAATGTTGAGTCAGAAATACACAAAGAGGGTGAAGGTTACGAACTGCCTGCCTGCCCCCCAAAACACAGGTTGAAATCCTCACCCTCAATGTGATGCTGTCAGGTGGTCTTTGGGAGGTGATGAGTTCCCGAGGCTGGAGGCCCTTGAATGGGATTTGTGCCTCAGAAAGGGGCCCAACAAATCCCTCACCCTCCCATTGTGTCAGGGCCAGAGAGAAGGTGTGTGCCAACCAGGAAGGAGCCCACACCAGAATCCACCTGTGCGGCACCCTGATCCTGCCTTCCAGCCTCTAGAACTGTGAGAAACAAATTCCTGTTGTTCATAAGCCACTCAGTCAATGGTGTTTCATTACTGCAGCCTGAGCTGCCTGAGATGATGATGCTCACCGCCCTACAGAAACGGCTTCTCCCCTATCCCAGAAAGAGGGGTTTAATTAAAATCCCTGTCTCTCCTCGCGGCCACCACAGATCTCACTCCCCCACCCTGTAAGCCAGCAATTGTTAGGATTAAAGGAAAATGAGGATCGTTTTAGACCAGCCCCTCCATATCGGTCTGAAGCCTGTAACTTTGCCCACTTCCACGGTGGCCGTGTCACTGCATTGCCCATGTCAGCTCTGTGTCTGCACTGGGTCCCAGGCTCTGCACAGACTCCTCTAGCTGCCCATCAGCACAGCCATTTCCCCTTCTGCTTTGCAGGTTGTCCTTCAATATCCAACCCCCACCCCTCTGCAACCCAAGGCCTTCCGATCCAGGCATTCGGGGTGGGCTCAGCCATGTACTGCAGTCCTTGACTCAAGTAAAGCAGGCCCAAGGCGTTGGCACCAACGATCTACTGGCTGTGGGGTCTGCACAGCCACTAGCTGCCCCAGCCATACCAGGGCCCGGGAGGGGAGGCAGAGGAACTTGTGAAGTTGCCAACAGCTATATGGGAACAGGGGCCCCTGGGATGAGGAGGATGCCATGGAAGGAATTTCAGAGAAAGAAAGAGCCCCAAGGCTGGACGGGTCATGCCCAAAGCCTACACTGCTGAATTTTCCAGGTTTCTGAACTCAATCGCTGACCCACACAGCACGTGTTTCCTGAGTGCTGACCCCGCGTGGCATTGGATACGGCAATGAAGTACGACCCCCACCTCCCCCTTCCCCGACACATACACAGGGCCTCCGTCCTGGCGGGAAATCAGGCCTGGGGGCCCAGTTGGCACCACGAGCCAGGGAAGAGGACCATTTCAGACGGATAGTGGGTGCAGCCTTGCCAAAGCCCAGCAGTCACCTCCACTGCCACAGCCAGGCTGAGTCCAGATCAGCTGCACAGAAACCTGACCCTCTCAAGGGCACGCCTGAGCTCATTAGGGACAGACACCGTCTCCTGCTTATCTCCAACACTTTCTCTGCATGTCTAGTTACATACGGACGACGCAGTCTCGGAAGCACAGCTGTGACTCTGGAGGCAGATCCCAGGCCTCCCCCTGCTCCTCTCCATGGTGCCATTGATGGGGAGGGGCCGGTATGGCCGCGAGGCCCCATACCCACAGCCACCCTGCCACGGAGACACGGGCCTTCGGCGGTTGCTTCTGCCAAAGAACCCTGCTGCGTCTTGGAGCACACCATGGTGGGCGCGAAGCTCCACCCGGAGAAACAGCCATGCTTCTCCCCAGAGCCAACGGAGGGCACTCCCCCGCCCTGCATGCAGCAGATTACTTACATTCCGGAAAACATCTGAGTTAATGGGGAACAGTAAAATGAAAAGGTCACGCTAGAAAGTTTAGAAGGTTGTGTGGAGTCTCAGGAGGTCCAAAGATTTCTGAACCAAGACTGCTGTGGTCAATGAGCTCACAGGGAAAGTTTCCACACGGGCCTTCAACAAGCAACGCTCAGCAGGGAGGAGCCAGGTTCTGGGCAGAACCTCAGAACCAGAACGTCGGACACCACAAAGTCACATCAGAGCCAACAGCAACTGAAATACAGCGCTCTCCTAAGATGTGTGCTTCACCTGCAGAAAGTCACCACACATTAAGATGGGGGAAGAAAAGGATAAGGTTAGAAACAAATTTGAAGTAATTTCTGCATATATAAAATTTCTACATCCACTGGTTTTCTTTCTGGGAGTAACAACTTTTACATGAGATGCACATCCCCGTTGGAAGGAGTTTGGGTTTTCCGTGGGCAGAGTCAAGGGCTCTCCAAGAAATGTGAACCTTTTCTCACTTACTGAGCCGCGTGCCCTGAGGCTGTCCTGGCCTGCCTGAGCACCTCCCTGCTCTGCCTCCAGCCAGCTCCTTCCAGCACTCACCCCGCTGCTCCCAGAACCTGCACTGGCCCAGGATCTCCTCTTCTGCTGCTGTCAATCTTCCACTTTAGGGCAAATAAGTTGGAAACTAGAAAGTTATAAGACCCCTTGGCTTTTTAAAAATTTGTCTTCTCAGAAAACAAAGAATACTAATTCTACTTCCATGGTTTAATATGTTGCCCCCATCTGCATGTTCATGGATATGTGTTTTTATATATATTCTAATCAGTACTTATAAAAGCATGCACTGTTGGCTACGTTCAGTTCAATTACATTTGATGTGAGAAGTTTTAATTTCAGTGAATTCAGGCACTCAAAATTTAAGCCCTCTGACATCTATTAATCAAATGGAAAAATGACAGGTAGATATTACAAAAATCAAGAGACGTGTTTAATATAAATCCTGGACTTGTAAATATTTCCACAAATGTAATGTATACATTAGTACACGACCTTGAGCATTTTCACAACCCTTTGAACTAAAATTCTATCTTAACTTTTATTGGTAAATCCACATCCATATGTGATTTTAAGCAGCTCAAACATCAGCTCTTAAAAACAACCAGAAATGCTGCGGGCAAATCCCACCAAGCAGCAAATAACGGAACTGCAGCCAACAACCCAGGTACCTCTCCTGAGGCATCTGGAACTTGAGGATTACGAGCAGCCTTTGGTTTCTGAGGCACCCGAGAGTGGGGACTCCAACTCCCCAAGTCTAGGGAGGCCTCAGCGATAAGGAAAACTGATCTTAACTGGCCCTAACGTCCATGTCCAGGCCCCTGGTAGGGCAGCTTCTACCCCAGGGAGGCTGGGACTGGAGACAGCCTGGAGCTCTAGGCAATCCTGGCAACCACATGCTTCCCAAAGTGGCTGCAGACAAACTCCTGCTTCCAAAACCTGGCACGGGCTGTGTGAGGCCTGGAACACGGGAGGCGCATTTTGCAGGGTCCCTGCTCACATACAAAAGCAAGGCTAAGAGCAAGTAAATTATTTAATTACCGTCTCATGGTTATCAAGTCAAGTCATAGTCTCTTAGACCTATGTGTGACTAGTATACACATTATGGAAGTGTATATAAATGTGAATACAGACATGCTTATTTTCCTTTTATATACCTTACATATATGTGTATACGTGCATATGTATAAAACATGGAAGAAAAAAACCATACTTAAGATTTCAAACCTCAGTCACAAAGATCTCAGAAGCAAATTATTATTCTTAAATTCTAAACAAAGATGTAACATTTTACATTCTTACAAACAAAACGTTCTCTATTAGCATTTTATTTTAAAAACTAAGAATGCATTGCACTCTCTCAATTTCGATTTTTAACTCAGCTCACAAAGGTCCCTGTACAAAGACCTCCGTACCACAGCAAGGATGGCGGTGGTCACACCTGTGTCCATTTATCCTCTCTACATCTAACTCCTCTCCCTGAGGCAACAGCACCTCCGAAGTCACAGCCTGGCCTCCCAACTCTCCCGTCCCGGGCTTCTTGGTATGTTGCTCTGCTGCACACACCTCAGCAAATACTGCTGATTAGCCAGAATCACCCAGAGATCTCTTAAACTTGACTCTGGCTGCTTTTGTAATTTGTAATATCTGGACTTCTGGTGTGATTTGAGAAACAACAAATTTTAAAATTAGAGAAGATGTGGTTTTTATTCTCTCCTTTCTACTTGCAACCTTGAAAATTCAAGTAGCAGCAAGGGTTTGTTGAAAGTAACTTCCACCAAATAGAACCTATTACAAAGGTACTACAGAGTGTCAAATAACCACATAGATGTAAAATAGAGATGCAGACACAGATATGAAATCCAACGGTTAAACCAAATTGAGAAATGCTTGCCAGTTTGATAGGACTTCTAAAACTTGACATAAATGTTGGCTAAGGGATACAAGATGTTATGAGATGAGTGAGATGCTTGGCCTAGAACCACAGGCTCTCTCCTCTTTACAGCAGAAAATCCATAAGGAAGTCAAATCTGAAAGAACCAGGTACCATTGAACGGCATACTCAGCCATCCTTCCCCATTCCTGGGCCAGCTGCGGTGAGTGCAGCCAGTCGTTCACCAACATCCATCATCCATCCTCCAGGCCATGGCTACACTTTACTCCCAGGCTCCCTGCCATTATGTAGATTAGGTAAATCACGGCCACTCTCACCTTAAGCCTCCCCCGCCAGCATGGCAATCACCCATTCCCAACCACGGCAAGGACAGCCATGTCCCTGGGAACGCAGAGCAGGGGTCGGGAAGAAACCTGGATCCCTGAATACCTCATGAAGCAGTCACCAGCCTGGAACATCCTCCTCGATGGGTTTGCAAGAGAGAAAAACTCCTTGGTTCCTCAAGCTACAATACTGCAGAGTCTCAGGTCACAGCATCCTTACCTACCCTCGTCAGGAACCGTTCATGCTCATCAAGACATGAGAACAAAACTGCAGTGGCACAGTCACACTCGACGCAGACCACTTGCTGCTCACATTCATCGTATTAACACCAAAAGGCCACCGTGGTGGATATCCTGGATGTGGACACTCGGTGGCTTTTTGCTGGAGACGCACTTTGTGCATTTATCGCACGACCATCTTGGCGTCAGGAGGGGCTGTGCAGATGGCAGCTGTGCACGTCACAGGGAGTCTCACTCGCTAGACTCTCAGCCAGCTCCCACTATCAGTGCCCGCAGAGTCCTCTCCTCCGGGAGCACATGCTTGGACGCCACAGTGGCCTGTGGATCCACACAACAGCACTGTGTGCCCCAGGAGCTTAGAAAGTACCACTGCATCAATGCCTCCACAGGTGAGGCCGGGGGCAGAAGCCAACCTCAAGCAGTTACGGTCCTCCGTCCAGGTAGGAAGGCGGCTCAGCGGCTCTCCTCTCACTGTGGAACTTTCTAGATCCCCACATGAACAGAACCTAAATAACACGCAACAAACAACAGGAACGAGAATACGACCAGTAGCTTCTGAGATGAGCAAGCTGGACTGATCATGAGACACCTGACGGGGACGGTGCCAGAGCCCCTCCCGGTAACCTGTGAGGATAGCGCTGCCAGCATCTCCCTAAAACCAGCCCAAGTCAAGTTAGACTTGAGGCTTTCCAGGAGTGGGTAGATCCATTCAATCCCACAGTCTGAACCTTCCAGGCCGTGTCTCATGGCCCTCATCTCACATATGGGAACCCGGACACTGCACCATAGACGCGGCCCCAAGCCCTCATTCCTTCTTCAACACCACACACCAGCACAGTGAACACTTAGGATCTAGGCATTCACATAAAATACTGCTTAACTAAAACTTCTGATTTAGAACATGTTTAATTCCTACTCACAGAGCTGAAAGTGTTCCGTCCTAGGAGGCGGTAGCTGTAACTAAGCATGAGAGAAGAAGGGATGAGCGTGGTGCCAAGTATTAAATATTCCTCTAAATCTATTCACCAGGTCGCCATGCTATTGTAACCTGCTTCATTTTCTATCCTTAAAAGACATAATAGTTACTTTTCAAAATAGACAACTTGTTTTACTGATGCTTAGCTATAAAGTAGCGAGCTACGTATCCAAAAGGGAGATATGGGAAAACAGAAAATGTCCACAAGCGATCGGGTGGGGGGCAGTTGCAGCAGCACCTGGCTCTGTTGCGTTGTGAGCCAGCCACGTGGGCTGGACAGCTCACTTAGCCACTGAAATTATATCATCTAAGATTTTGTTGCAGTTACTTTGACAAATTCTCCCTCCTGCTATGAAGAGTAAGGTTTGGGGGTTTTTTTGTGTGTTATTTTTTTTTTTGAGTCAGAGTCTCGCTATGTCACCCAGGCCGGAGTGCAGTATTACAATCATGGCTCATGGCGGCCTTGACCTTCTGGCTCAAGCAATCCTCCCGCCTCAGCCTTCCAAGCAGCTGGGACCCACAGGCGAGTTTGATTTCTTTGCTAACGAATTCCTAATTCACCTCACAGTGGGCCTATCAAGGCCATATGCCCGGACGTCCACCTTACCGACCGTCCGTGTGGTCTCTAAAGTGGATGCACTCCGGTTGCCCGGGCTCTGCACGCGATGCTGAGTCTCCAAGTCTGCCGCTGTATAAGGGACTGACAGCCCCGAGCGTCTCAACCTGCCACCGTAATCCGGACTTTATTCCACAGGGCGACTCTGCTTCTCGTGACGAGATGCAGCACGTGAGCACAGATCAAAGGGTATCAGCAACTAACCCATTCCCCTGGTACTAAGCAGAGGACCAAGAGTTTAGTTCCTTACTTATTTGCTACGGGCTTGATTCAAAGCAGCTTTTTGGGGTCCCAGGGACAAACATCTCTAACTGGTGAGAATTCTGGCTTTAGTAACAGAAGAATCACCTAATGCCCATTTTGTAACTGCTGTTCTCATCAGAACTTGAGGCCAAAGCGAAAAATAAAAGGGGGGCTAAGATCGTGACACCCCAGTTTGCACAAGGCCAACCAGCCTGCTTGAGGGGGTGAAAGGAGTAGGATTTTTAAACTGCTGAGTTTTAAAAACATGGCTGTAGGCTGGGCGCACTGGCTCACGTCTATAAGCCCGGCACTTTGGGAGGCCGAGGTGGGAGGATTGCTTGAGGCCAGGAGTTCAAGACTGCCTTGAGTAACACAGCAATACCCTATCTCTTTAAAAAGAAAAAAAAAAGGTTATTAAAACAGTAATAAAAAGTTTAATACAATAAATTACTATATCAACATGGCACGCCCTGCTGTCAGACGAGGTACAATCTCTGTGGCTATGATGAGGTCTGCAGAGAAATGTAACCGGCATCATAGGGAAGGTCAACCCCAAAGCCCCACGGCACTACTCCTATACAGTTTGTTAACCAGCATGAAGTCTCCTCCACAATCAGAAGCCTGGTTTAGAGAAACGCTGCCCACGGGACCTGGGTGGACTCCAGATGCTGGCTGACCAGACAGCCCCACCCTGGGACCCTGCCGGCAGCCCCGACTGGACAGAATGACCTCATGAGTGTCCTTTCCCGCCACAAGCTGCAGACCCTGAGCCAGTCCTGGCTGTGACTAAGGCTGCGCATAAACGTCTGCGCCCAACACCTCACCTTTGTACATGACACGCCCAGTCCACCTCATTTCAAATGTTACGCTCGCCCCAAGGCGAACATAGATGTTACAGCTTAACTCACTGCATGTGTGGTAGACTTTCCCTGTAAGTGTTCAGACATTGCACGAACCGGATGAACAAACCCCACTTTCCCTGTAAACGTTCAGACATTCCTTGAGCCCGATGAGCACACACAGCCAACAAACCCCGGAACGTGTAACACCGCGGCCTCCTCCCCTCCTGAGGGGCGTGTGCTTACAGCTCCCACAAGACCACATTTCCCAAAGCACAGAGTGTTACTCTGAAGATAAAAACTCCTTTTCCCTTCCTCTGTACATCTCGTGGTCATGTTAACAACTATTGCTAAAAATACAGAGAAACGGGATGTCATCCGTGCTGGTCACTGAATTCCTAGTACCAAAGCTTCAGGGCCCCCCAGTCTGAAGGAAGCTTCTATCGCCCTAAAGCCAACTCTGGAGACGAAGGCCGAGCTGGGGAAAGGCTGTGTCACCGCAAATCCACACCACGGGGCCCTCTGCAGTTGTGTGTAAGGAACTCTTGGCCTGTCCTGGGGTTTGGGGAAATCAGGATGCAAGCAGATACCGTACGCTCTGCCACGGGACCGTGAAGTCTGCGGAACCTCAGAGGAACACAGAGACAAACGGCTGCACGAGTCCCACAGGCCGAGCCTCGATGGGCGCCCATGTCAAGAACACAGACACGCCGGGAGGGACAGCCGATGCAGTCAACGCCTGCAGCCCCAGCACGTGGCAGCCTCCAAGTGTGGGGGTCTCTGGCCAGGCTCCACCACAATTGCCATATTCTGTGGCAAAATTTTAAAAATAGGTTTTAACTAGTTATAACTCTAACTTGTTTTACACATAAACAGAACACAGGGTACCACCAGGCTCCAAAATACTTCGCCTAGAACCAAGTCTAGAATGCAGATGGCTGCCACTCCGAGTGTGACGAGTCCCCTTGTAGTGTCATAAATCCTAGATCTAGGTGACTAAGTGCTCTTCCTAAACCAGACGGCACCCTGAGGCTCTGAGGGCACCCACTGTCCCCAGGCCAGTCCATCAGCCCCGGCAGAAGCTTCTAGAGTAAGAGCCTGTGGATTTGTATTGGACGGATGTAAACCAGGCAAAGTCACAGGGGCTCGTTCTGGAAGCCCATCCGTTTACCCACTCATGCCATGGAGAGCCGTGCCCCCAACTCCACACCCGCAGTCATGCTGAACCACAAAAACTGGCTTTTAGGCCTTCAAGCCACTCCTTCTCGCCACTGGACAGACCCTTCTCACACCGTGAGGCCCAGAGTAGCCTTAACAGGTGGTCCCAGCAGAACTGGCCACTGCATGAATTGATACTTTGTGTGTGTGGCGGGGGTGGTTGTTCTTCTGTCACTCAGGAACACTGCACCATAAGTACAGTGGTGCTATCATGGTTCACTGCAGCCTCAACCTGCCAGGCTTGGGTGATCCTCCAGCCTCAGCTTCCCGAGTAGCTGGGACCACAGGTATACATCACCATTCCTATTTAATTTTTTGTAGAGTCAGGGTCTTGCTGTGTTGCCCAGGCTGGTCTCGAATTCCTGGGCTCAAAAGTGAACTGCCCACCTCAGCCTCCCAAGGTGCTGGGATGACAGGTGTGAGTCACTCTGCCCAGCCTAGAATTGTTTTTTCTTAAACCTGAGTTTGACACATGAACCCCACTTACATAGATATCAGCACACTCTCACAGCTCGAGAGTTTTTCTGAATCTCGATTCTGTCTGTTCAAGGTCAATATCTAAGAAAGGGTCAGAACTGACCCTCCCTCAGTGAAGTCTAAGGGCAAATGCAGCAGCATCTCAGTGTATGAAGAGACAAAGTAAGAAGGGTAGAAAATACACACTGAAATTCTAGTGCTAGAATCATAATCACCAACACTTTAAGAGGCAATCTGCTTTCCAAAACATGTAGCTGCTGGATTAACTCCAAAGTCACCAGATTCCACAGGCAGGAGCTCAGAGGGGCACGGCTTTCTAAGGCCGCACAGCCCGGGGCAGCGTAACAGCCTCGGGGCAAAGCAAACTAAACAAAGGTTTGGTTCTCTCAAGGACGAATGTGCTCAAATCCTTCCAAATAGATTCTTCTTCTAAGTAAGTTAGATGCCTCCTACAACACTGTTTAGAGTGCCAGTGTGTTAAGAAACATGAAGTTGAAACTACATCTCAGGACCCCAAAATCACTAAGCTAAAGGGAGGTCAGGTGAGGAAGAGCTTAGAGCAAACCTGCCTCCCATGCTCTTCCGAACAGAGACAGCTACTGGGGGGAGGGGAAAAAAAAGCCACGTACCTCCCTCACAACCGATCCACAAGGAAATTCCTCATGGACAGACGAGAGAATTCAAAGTCCCCATCTGCACACGGAGATAAATGCGGATCTAGCTGCTTCCTCTGAAAAGGTACACCAGAAACGCATTTGTCTGATCTACCTGTGACCTGGAAACCCCTCCCCGCTTCGAGCCGTCCCTCCCTTCCTGGACCCAACCAACGTACATCTCACATATATTGATGTCTCACGTCTCCCTAAAATGTGTAAGACCAAGTTGTGCCCCCAACACCTTGGGCACATGTCCAGGACTTCCTGAGGCTGCCGCAGTGTGTCCTCAACCCCTCCTGAGGCTGTGTCTTTAACCTTGGGAAAATGAACTCTCTATGGGCCGAGAACCGTCTCAGAGATCCTTCTGGTTTACAGGAAGCATTCTCTCCTGCGAGTATATCAATGAAATCATGTGGAATTACAAAATGCCACTTTAGTAAACGCCAAAGGAATTAGGATTCGATGTGCTTAAAAAACAACACAAAAATAACGTTCTATTTGTCAATGGACCATGAAGCCCACACCCCCTTTTGCAGTGAAGATGTCAAATGGGACGAGTAGCCCCTCCTGAGGATGCTACCCTCTGACCCCACTTCCCAGAGTCCAGTTTCCTGCTGCTCAGGGAACAGCAACCCCAGCTTCACGGGGCTCAGGCCTCCAAACCCAACTCCCACCCATGCTGGAGAATCACCCCAGGGACTAGCGAACTGGCAGGTGCAACTCTCACCTCATCCCCTTAAAGGGGAAAAGGCACCTTCCTGCTCCTCTTCCTGCTGGTGGGAACAGGGGCAGGAGCTGGAGGGTCAGGAGTCAGGCGGCAGAAGGGAAGCAGCCTGGGTCCCTGCTAGTCACAGATGGCAAATGCCAACCATCCCAGACCTTCACTTTGCAAAGAAATCCTTCTTTTTTGTCAGGTCCCTGGTTAGAAGTTTGCACCCATTCCTTAAAAAGGGGGCGGGGAACCTCAGATACAAAATGGATGTTTTGCTGACAACATTTCAATTATCTGGGGGCCTTGGGTCAAATGATGGCAAAACAGAAAACTGAACGCTGTTATTCAGGAAACTACCTTCCAGCCCCATCTACCCTCCCAGGCTGTCACCTTATGGTGTTTGTCTGCTAGATGATTAACAATAACTTCTCTGAAAAACTAGGTGTACAGTACAGACAAGAAGTCAGCTCGGGTTGAGGGGAAGCAGGGTAAGACACCCTTCCCCGCAGGACAGTGGAGGAGGAACCTTCAGCACCTGGGTTTTCAGGATGCTGGATCTCTGAGAGCATCTCTCACAGCTCAAGTACGGCCAGACCCTCCTCTGACACAGCCTGTTCAGGCGAAGGTGGCACCTGCCCTAGAGACCCACAGCCCTGTGCGGGGCTCAGCTGGAGCTGAACTTTCCTCCCTTGGTAAGAGTCAGGGCCAGAGGTGGAGAGAGGAGAGAAGCAGCAGGCCTGAGGGGCACTGTGGAAACTCCTTGCCACGCTAACTCTCGTCTGATGTGCTCCGGCCAAAGCCACGCTTCTCGGAGGGCGTTTCCCTTCACACATCCGGAAATCATCAACATCTAGTCTCCCCACAGAACAGATCCTTCCCCAGGAGGCAGATGCTTGGCTGTAACACGGGGTATGAGGGGCGCGCCTTCGTGCCCAATCTGTAGTGTTTCCTGTTACCTATTTTACCTTAAGCTACAAATGATTCCCGTTTACACGGGACACAGTGACACAGACAGCAAAACACATGAGATTCAGTGTGATCCTACACCCGTCACTGCTGACCTCAAGTGCTTTGTTCGTTTTGCTTCTAGAGTTTGTACTCTCTCCCGGGGTTCCAGGCCTGTGGATTCAACCAACCGTAGATCAAGATTTTTTTTTTAATGTGTTTGTACTAAGCATTCAGACTTTATTATCCATTAAACAACTACTCGCATGGCATGTGCATGGTATAGCTGTTACGAGCAACCCTGACATGACTGTCTGCAGGAGGATGTGCATATGTCATATGCAAACAAGATGCCATTTTATTGCAGGGACCTGAGTGCCCACAGACCTTGGTTTCCATAGGCAGTCCTACAGCCTACCCCCATGGGCACTGTGGAATGGCTATAATAGAAAATATGGAGGTTTTAAACAGTTATACACTAAATCTAATCGTTTGTTGAGAAATTACTGTGTATCACTTGTATTATTTGGAAGTCCTTCCTGGCCCAGAGACTTGACATTTTCTTATCTTTTTGTCCACGGATCTAGCCATTCCAGTAAGCTTATTGAACACAAATCAATTTTACAATTAAATTCTTACAGGAATCACACTCAATCTGTAAGCTGCTTTGGTTTTTAAAATGAAATAACCAATAGTTTTGCAAACCAGCTATATCATAGAATAGGATAAAGCAGCCCCATGACATGCAAAAACATGGGGTTTCAAAGCTAACCAGTATAAAACATGAATGTTTTATACTAAATATGAAAACGTTTTACACCACAACCGATATTCCAGAAAAAAACAAGATGTTCAAAAAAGCCCTTTGCAGAAAAGCACTTTCCCCTTCATTTTTCACACAGTTTCCAGAAGCTTGTGCTGGGCGATGACCATGAACAAGAAGTAGTGCCCGCTGCAACTACTGCCACCGCAACACAGAATATTAAGGCACTAAAAAAAAGAACACAGCATATTTCCTATTGATGAGAACAGGTAGAGTGTTATAAAAATGAGTGTGTTCTAAAGTCAACAATGTTCAAATTCTAGGTCTCCCGCAGACACTAGACGGTAACCGCCAAAACTTATGTACTTGGCAACGTTCAAGGAGACCAAGTTCAGAGCTGTCACAATGCAGCACCATCCTCACGCGATTATCTCAGGCGGGTTTGAGGGCAAGTGCCCCCATCACAGTGGGAAAGCTACCCAGCCCAGCACTTCCTGAGATCACAGACCTTCGCCTTCCCACGTCTTCAATAGTTCCTTTACACCGGGAACCAGACAGCAAAACCTAAAACACTTCCTCAAATCTCAAGACAGTCTTTAGAGCTCTTTTCCTTGCCCCTTCTCTTACTGAAAAAGCCTATTTTCTAAGCAACCTGTAGTGCTTACCAGAGCTGGGGAGGAAGGAGAGCTAGTGTTGGGTAGACCGAGTTTCAAGCGTGGGGAGACCAGGAAGTTCTGGAGATGGATGGCGGTGATCGTGGTACCACAGTGTGAGCACACTTAATGCCACCAAACCATACACTTAAAAATTGAGTGCTATGTAATTTCACCGCAATCAACACACTGAGAAAACTCATCTATAATTACTGTCATTTCCAATATCTTGCACCCTGTAAGTTGTATTTGCTTTTGGAAATCCTCAGAGCAATCATGAAAGACGAATACCCTATCATCTCTGAAACGCAGGCAAAGTCATTCAAGGGTTTGGTTATAGGAAAGTAGCTGGAAAGCAAAGCGCCCGTTAGACATGGCAGCCGTGGTAGCACAAACACATGGTAGGAAGATGGTGGTCATGCTACACACAGATGGGAAGGGTGTGGGGAGCCACAGCACCCGATACTCGGGAGGCACCTGGGCAGGAGCTGAGAATGTACCAAACACGTTCGATCACGCAACATTCACGGACCGTGAGTCCAGCCACCGCCACTGACATCCACTGTGGCCAGGGTGTCCTCTGCCACAGAGATACACACCCTGCCAAGGATAGTGTACAGATTAAATGTCAAAGCACAGACATGCTCAGGTCCAGCTGTTCACATAGAAGCAAACACAACACATTTCCCAGACCCCAGCAGCATGACTCTCCACCTGACTGCAACCCCGTCCCATTTATTCTCGAACCCATCTCTCCCAGACCCCACAGCATGACTCTCCACCTGACTGCACCCCATCCCGTGCATCCTTGCATCTGTGTCTCGGCCCTCACTCACTCCCTCACTTCCTCTTTGGGTCAGGAACCAAGAGTCCACTGTGTGCCTGGTGCACTGAGCCTTGTCAGGGGCCTCTGGGCCGCATGCTGGGACACGCAACTAGGAACTCCCAGTGCACACGTTGGTCTCCTGCAAGACGCTTGGCTCTTATGTGCGGGAGCCGGGAGTCGGCACCCACCCCTACAACTGACTGCACTCTTAGAAAAGTCACAGAAGGCCCCTCACCAACCTAGCAGCACCCTGAGGCCACATCCCACTTGCCTGCTGGCTCCTGAGCCTCCCACCCTGTGATGGCTCGCTCCTTCGGTTCCCTGCCTTGAATCCACTGGTTCCTCTCCTCATGGGACTCTTTCCTGTCGTCTTCCTGTCATTTTCCTGTCAGCAAGCACATTTCCTGTCATTTCCCTGAAATGACATATTTCCTGTCATTTTCCTGCAGCAAGCACATGTGTCCAGCCTGACCTTGCTGATGGGCTCCAGCTGGCCCTAGACTCGAACCGCGCTGCTGCGGCTTTCCATCAGTGTGACATCTGCGAGTTACCTCCTGGGAAATGCCAGGTGATGATAACGTCAACCAGGAGGCACCGCTGAGAAGCAGAACGCATGGTGCGGTGCACAGAACGTCACGTCCTTGAACAGACGCTCCGTGTCTTCTCCTCTCCT
>NW_020257956.1:0-15261 GCF_003255815.1 Theropithecus gelada
GGGGGGGCAGTTGCAGCAGCACCTGGCTCTGTTGCATTGTGAGCCAGCCACGTGGGCTGGACAGCTCACTTAGCCACTGAAATTATATCATCTAAGATTTTGTTGCAGTTACTTTGACAAATTCTCCCTCCTGCTATGAAGAGTAAGGCTTGGGGGGTTTTTGTGTGTGTGTTTTTTTTTTTTTTTTTTTTTTTTTTGAGTCAGAGTCTCGCTATGTCACCCAGGCCGGAGTGCAGTATTACAATCATGGCTCATCGCGGCCTTGACCTTCTGGCTCAAGCAATCCCCTGGCCTCAGCCTTCCAAGCAGCTGGGACCCACAGGGGAGTTTGATTTCTTTGCTAACAAATTCCTAATTCACCTCGCAGTGGGCCTGTCAAGGCCGTATGCCCAGACGTCCTCCTTGCCGACCGTCCATGTGGTCTCTAAGGTGGATGCACTCCAGTCACCCGGGCTCTGCACACGATGCTGAGTCTCCAAGTCTGCCGCTGTATAAGGGACTGACAGCCGCGAGCGTCTCGACGCGCCACCTTGAGCCGGGCTTTATTCCACAGGGCGACTCTGCTTCCCTTGATGAGATGCTGCACTTGAGCAGAGATCAAAGGGTATCAGCAACTAACCCATACCCCAGGTACTAAGCAGAGGACCAAGAGTTTATTTCCTTACTTATTTGCTACGGGCTTGATTCAAAACAGCTTTCTGGGATCCTGGGGACAAACATCTCTAACTGGTGAGAATTCTGGCTTTAGTAACGGAAGAATCACCTAATGCTCATTTTGTAACTGCTGTTCTCATCAGAATTTGAGGCCAAAGGGAAAAATAAAAGGGGGGTCAAGATCGTGAAACCCCAGTTTGCACAAGGCCAACCAGCCTGCTTGAGGGGGTGAAAGGAGTAGGATTTTTAAACTGCTGAGTTTTAAAAACATGGCTGCAGGCTGGGCGCACTGGCTCACGTCTATAAGCCCAGCACTTTGGGAGGCCGAGGTGGGAGGACTGCTTGAGGCCGGGAGTTCAAGACTAGCTTGAGTAACACAGCAATACCCTAACTCTTTAAAAAGAAAAAAAAAAAGATTATTAAAATAGTAATAAAAAGGTTAATACAATAAATTACTATGTCAACATGGCACCCCCTCCTGTCAGACGAGGTACAATCTCTGTGGCTACGATGAGGTCTGGAGAGAAATGTAAGCAGTATCATAGGGAAGGTCGACCCCAAAGCCCCACAGCACTACTCCTGCACAGTTTGTTAACCAGCATGAAGTCTCCTCCACAATCAGAAGCCTGGTTTACAGAAACGCTGCCCACGGGACCTGGGTGGACTCCAGACGCTGGCTGACCAGACAGCCCCACCCTGGGACCCTGCCGGCAGCCCTGACTGGACAGAATGGCCTCATGAGTGTCCTTTCCCGCCACAGGCTGCAGACCCTGAGCCAGTCCTGGCTGTGACTGAGGCTGCGCATAAACGTCTGTGCCTAACAGCTCACCTTTGTACATGACACGCCCAGTTCACTTCATTTCAAATGTTACACTCGCCCCAAGGTGAACATGGATGTTACAGGTTAACACACTGCATGTGTGCTAGACTTTCTCTATAAGTGTTCAGACATTGCACAAACCGGATGAACAAACCCCACTTTCCCTGGAAACGTTCAGACATTCCTTGAGCACGATGAACACACACAGCCAACAAACCCCGGAACGTGTAATGCCGCGGCCTCCTCCCCTCCTGAGGGGCGTGAGCTTATAGCTCCCCCAAGACCACATTTCCCAAAGCACAGAGTGTTACTCTGAAAAGAAAACCTCCTTTTCCTTCCTTTGTACATCTCGTGGTCATGTTAACAACTATTGTTACAAATGCAGAGAAACGGGGTATCATCCGTGCTGGTCACCGAATTCCTAGCACCAAAGCTTCAGGGCCCCCCAGTCTGAAGGAAGCTTCTATCGCCCTAAAGCCAACTCTGGAGATGAAGGCCGAGCTGGGGAAAGGCTGTGTCACCGCAAATCCACACCACGGGGCCCTCTGCAGTTGTGTGTAAGGAACTCTTGGCCTGTCCTGGGGTTTGGGGAAATCGGGATGCAAGCAGATACCGTATGCTCTGCCACGGGACCGAGAAGTCTGCGGAACCTCAGAGGAACACGGAGACAAATGGCTGCATGACTCCCACAGGCCGAGCCTCCATGGGCGCCCGTGTCAAGAACACAGACACGCCGGGAGGGGCAGCCGATGCAGGCAACGCCTGCAACCGCAGCACGCGGCAGCGTCCGAGTGTGGGGGTCTCTGGCCAGGATCCTCCACAACTGCCATATTCTGTGGCAAAATTTTAAAAATAGGTTTTAACTAGTTATAACTCTAACTTGTTTTACACATAAACAGAACACAGGATACCAACAGGCTCCAAAATACTTCGCCTAGAACCAAGTCTAGAATGCAGATGGCTGCTGCTCCGAGTGTGACGAGTCCCCCTGTAGTGCCATAAATCCTAGATCTAGGTGACTAAGTGCTCTTCCTAAACCAGATGGCAACCTGAGGCTCTGAGGGCACCCTCTGTCCCCAGGCCAGTCCATGAGCCCCGGCAGAAGCTTCTAGAGTAAGAGCCTCTGGATTTGTATTGGACGGATGTAAACCAGGCAAAGTCACCGGGGCTCGTCCTGGAATCCCATCCATTTACCCACTCATGCCGTGGAGAGCCCTGCCCCCAACTCCACATCCGCAATCATGCTGAACCACAAGAACTGGCTTCTAGGCCCTCAAGCTACTCCCTCTCGACCCTGGACAGACGCTTCTCAAACCATAAGGCCCAGAGTGGTCTTAACAGGTGGTCCCAGCAGAACTGGCCACTGCATTAATTGATATTTTGTATGTGGCGAGGTGGTTGTTCTTCTGTCACTCAGGCACAGTGCACCATAAGTACAGTGGTGCTATCATGGTTCACTGCAGCCTCAACCTGCCAGGCTTGGGTGATCCTCCAGCCTCAGCTTCCCAAGTACCTGGGACCACAGGTGCACATCACCACTCCTATTCAATTTTTTGTAGAGTCAGGGTCTTGCTATGTTGCCCAGGCTGGTCTTGAATTCCTGGGCTCAAAAGTGAACTGCCCAACTCAGCCTCCCAAGGTGCTGGGATGACAGGTGTGAGCCACTATGCCCAGCCTAGAATTGGTTTTTCTTAAACCTGAGTTTGACACATGAACCCCACTTACATAGATATCAGCAACTCTCACAGCTCCAGGGTTTTTCTGAATCTCGATTCTGTCCGTTCAAGGTCAATATCTAAGATAGGGTCAGAACTGACCCTCCCTCAGTGAAGCCTAAGGGCAAATGCAGCAGCATCTCAGTGTATGGGGAGACAAAGTAAGAAGGGTGGAAAATACACACTGAAATTCTAGTGCTAGAATCATAATCACCAACACTTTCAGAGGCAATCTGCTTTCCAAAACATGTAGCTGCTGGATTAACTTCAAAGTCACCAGATTCCACAGGCAGGAGCTCAGAGGGGCACAGGTTTCTAAGGCCACACAGCCCGGGACAGCGTAACAGCCTCAGGGCAGAGCAAACTAAACAAAGGCTTGGTTCTCTCAAGAACGAAGGTGCTCAAGTCTTTCCAAATAGCTTCTTCTTCTAAGTAAGTTAGATGCCTCCTACAACACTGTTTAGAGTGCCAGTGTGTTCAGAAACATGATGTTGAAAATACATCTCAGGACCCCAAAATCACTAAGCTAAAGGGACGCCAAGGTGAGGAAGAGCTTAGGGCAAACCTGCCTCCCATGCTCTTCCGAACAGAGAGAGCTACTGGGGGTGGGGGGAAAAAGCCACGTACCTCCCTCACAACCGATCCACAAGGAAATTCCTCATGGACAGAGGAGAGAACTCAAAGTCACCATCTGCACACAGAGATAAATGCAGATCTGACTGCTTCCTCTGGAAAGGTGCACCAGAAACGCATTTGTCTTTGATCTACCTGTGACCTGGAAATCCCTCCCCGCTTTGAGACGTCCATCCTTCCTAGACCGAATCAACGTACGTCTCACACGTATTGATGTCTCACGTCTCCCTAAAATGTGTAAGACCAAGTTGTGCCCCAAACACCTTGGACACATGTCCAGGACCTCCTGAGGCTGTCGCAGTGCGTCCTCAACCCCTCCTGAGGCTGTGTCTTTAACCTTGGGAAAATGAACTCTCTATGGGCCGAGAACCGTCGCAGAGATCCTTCTGCTTTACAGGAAGCATTCTCTCCTGCGAGTATAACGATGAAATCATGTGGAATTACAAAATGCCACTTTAGTAAAAGCCAAAGGAATTAGGGTTCGATGTGCTTCAAAAACAAAAAAAAAGTAACGTTCTATTTGTCAATGGACCATGAAGCCCACACCCCCTTTTGCAGTGAAGATGTCAAATGGGACGAGAGGCCCCTCCTGCGGATGCTACCCTCTGACCCCACTTCCCAGAGTCCAGTTTCCTGCTGCTCAGGGAACAGCAACCCCAGCTTCACGGGGCTCAGACCTCCAAACCCAACTCCCACTCATGCTGGAGAATCACCCCAGGGACTAGCTAAGTGTCAGGTGCAACTCTCACCTCATCCCCTTAAAGGGGAAAAGGCATCTTCCCGCTCCTCTTCCTGCTGGTGGGAACAGGGGCAGGAGCTGGAGGGGCAGGAGTCAGGCGGCAGAAGGGAAGCAGCCTGGGTCCCTGCTAGTCACAGTTGGCAAATGCCAACCATCCCCGACCTTCACTTTGCAAATAAATCCTTCTCTTTTGTCAGGTCCCTGGTTATAAGTTTGCACCCATAACTTAAAAAGAAAAAAAAAAAAACTCATATAAAAAATCGGTGTTTGGCTGACAATATTTCAATTATCTTGGTCCTTGGGTCAAATGACGGCAAAACAGGAAACTGAACGCTGTTATTCAGAAAACTACCTTCCAGCCCCGTCTACCCTACCAGGCTGTCACCTTATGGTTGTTTGTCTGCTAGATGATTAACAATAACTGCTCTGAAAAACTAGGTGTACAGAACAGACAAGAAGTCAGCTCGGGTTGAGGGGAAGCAGGATAAGACCCCCTTCCCCGCAGGATGGTGGAAGAGGAGGAACCTTCAGCGCCTGGGTTTTCAGGATGCTGGATCTCTGAGAGCATCTCTCACAGCTCAAGTACGGCCAGACCCTCCTCTGACACAGCCTGTTCAGGCGAAGGTGGCACCTGCCCTAGAGACCCACAGCCCTGTGCGGGACTCAGCTGGAGTTGAACTTTCCTCCCTTGATAAGAGTCAGGGCCAGGGGTGGGGAGGGGAGAGGAGAGAAGCAGCAGGCCTGAGGGGCACTGTGGAAACTCCATGCCACGCTAACTCTCGTCTGATGTGCTCCGGCCAAAGCCACGCTTCTTGGAGGGCATTTCCCTTCACACATCCGGAAATCATCAACGTCTAGTCTCCCCACAGAACAGATCCTTCCCCAGGAGGCAGACGCTTGGCTGTAACACGGGGTAATGAGGGGCGCGTCTTCGTGCCCATTCTGTAGTGTTTCCTGTTACCTATTTTACCTTAAGCTACAAATGATTCTTGTTTACACGGGACACAGTGACACAGACAGCAAAACACGTAAGATTCAGTGTGATCCCACACCCGTCACTGCTGACCTTATTTCTTTGTTTGTTTTGCTTCTAGAGTTTGTACTCTCTCCCGGGGTTCCAGGCCTGTGGATTCAACCAACCGTAGATCAAGAATTTTTTTTAATGTGTTTGTACTAAGAATTCAGACTTTATTATTCATTAAACAACTACTCGCATGGTATGTCCGTGGTATAGCTGTTACGAGCAACCCTGACATGACTCTCTGCAGGAGGATGTGCATATGTCATATTCAAATACGATGCCATTTTATAGCAGGGACCTCAACGCCCACAGACCTTGGATTCCATAGGCAGTCCTGCAGCCCACCCCCATGGGCACTGTGGAATGGCTATAATAGAAAATATGGAGGTTTTAAACAGTTATGTACTAAATCTAATCTTTTGTTAAGAAATTACTGTGTATCGCTTGTATTATTTGGAAGTCCTTCCTGGCCAGAGACTTGACATGTTATCTTTTTGTCCATGGATCTAGTCATTCCAGTAAGCTTATTGAACACAAATCAATTTTACAATTAAATTCTTACAAGAATCACACTCAATCTGTAAGCTGCTTTGGTTTTTAAAGTGAAATATCCAACAGTTTTGCCAACCTGCTATATCATAGAATAACAGGATAAAGCAGCCCCATGACATGCAAAAACATGGGGTTCAAAGCTAACCAGTATAAAACACGTTATAAACCCCTAAATATGAAAACGTTTTACACCACAACAGATATTCCAGAAAAAAACAAGATGTTCAAAAAAGCCCTTTGCAGAAAAGCACTTTCCCCTTCATTTTTCACACGGTTTCCAGAAGCTTGTGTTTGGTGATGACCATGAACCAGAAGTAGCGTCCGCTGCAACTACTGCTACGGCAACACAGAATATTAAGGCCAAAAAAAAAAAAGACACAGCATATTTCCTATTGATGAGAACAGGTAGAGTGTTATAAAATCAGTGTGTCCTAAAGTCAACAATGTTCAAATTCTAGGTCTCCCGCAGACACTAGACGGTAACCTCCAAAGCTTATGTACTTGGCAACGTTCAAGGAGACCAAGTTCAGAGCTGTCACAATGCAGCACCATCCTCACGCGATTATCTCAGGCGGGTTTGAGGGCAAGTGCCCCCGTCACAGCGGGAAAGCTGCCCAGCCCAGCACTTCCTGAGATCACAGACTTTCGCCTTCCCACGTCTTCAATAGTTCCTTTACAATGGGAACCAGACAGCAAAACCTAAAAGACTTCCTCAAATCTCAAGACAGTCTTTAGAGCTCTTTTCCTTGCCCCTTCTCTTACTGAAGAAGCCTATTTCATAAGCAACCTGTAGTGCTTACCAGAGCTGGGGCGGAAGGAGAGCTAGTGTTTGGTAGACTGAGTTTCAAGCTTGGGGAGACCAGGAAGTTCTGGAGATGGATGGCGGTGATGGCGGCACGACAGTGTGAACACACTTAATGCCACCAAACCATACACTTAAAAATAGAGTGCTGTGTAACTTTACCACAATCAAAAGACTGAGAAAAGTCATCTATAATTACTGTCTCCAATATCTTCCATCCTGTAAGTTGCATTTGCTTTCGGAAATCCTCAGAGCAATCATGAAAGACTAATACCCTGTCGTCTCTGAAACGCAAAGTCGTTCAAGGGCTTTGATTATAGGAAAGTAGCTGGAAAGCAAAGCGTCCGTTAGACACAGCAGCCGTGATAAGACAAACACACGGTAGGAAGGTGGTGGTCATGCTACACACAGATGGCAAGGGTGTGGGAAGCCAAAACACCTGATGCTTGGGAGGCACCTGGGCAGGAGCTGAGAAAGTACCAAACACGTTCGATCACGCAACATTCACGGACCGTGAATCCAGCCACCGCCGCTGACATCCATTGTGGCTGGGGTGTCCTCTCAGCCTGTGATGGCTCGCTCCTTCGATTACCTGCCNCATTGTGGCTGGGGTGTCCTCTCAGCCTGTGATGGCTCGCTCCTTCGATTACCTGCCTTGAATCTACTGGTTCCTCTCCTCATGGGCCTCTTTCCTGTCGTCTTCCTGTCATTTTTCTGTCAGCAAACACATTTCCTGTCATTTTCCTGAACTGACATGACATTTCCTGTCATTTTCCTGAACTGACATGTGATTTCCTGTCATTTTCCTGTCAGCAAGCACATGCATCCAGCCTGACCTTGCTGATGTGCTCCAGCGGCCCTGGACTCGAGCCACAGTGCTGCGGCTTTCCATCAGTGTGGCATTCACGAGTTACCTCCTGGGAAATGCCAGGTGATGGTAACATCAACCAGGAGGCACAGCTGAGAAACAGAACGCATGGTGCAGTGCCCAGAACGTCACGTCCTTGAATAGACGCTCCGTGTCTTCTCCTCTCCTGCCAGAGCTTCGCTGTAGGAAGGCGGCCATTCCTCCAGTGCTGCTACTTCCAACACCGGGGAAAGCAAGCTTCAGAAATGAACGGTGTCAAAGAGGCAGGACCCACCAGCAGGGCTGCCAGCGGCCGGACGACCACAGCCCCAGCATTCCCCAGCTACCATCGCTGACAGACCAGGCTCCAGAAATGCACAGCTTCAACCTTAGGAGTAAAAACCCTCCCAAGCCAACTATTATTTTCAACAATGGGATTGGGGAGTGGGGTGTTCTAACCCTGCCTCTCTCTACAGCACAGATCATCAGATCCCAGTTCTTATAGGATTGGGGAGTGTGTGTGGGGGTGGTTCTAATCCTGCCCCCCCTTCATAAAAAAGAACTGGGATCTGATGATCTGTGCTAGGTCAGCACTTTGCTTCCGCCACATGCAGTCATCCTCAGCACCAGGAAAAGTCAGAAGCGTTGAGTGATGACACCAATACCAACACGTGCGATTCTGACAGCTCCGGTAACTGGCTGCACAGATACAACACAACAGCAGTGAGATCCATGGACATCACCAGTCTTCCCAAGGATTGTGTTCCTGAATCTTCTGCGTTCGGACTAATAGTCTTCTTTGCCAGGGCTGAGCCATGCTTCCCTCTCGCCTGTCCTCTGCCTTCACTAGCTTCATGCGCGTTTCCGGGCAAGTGTTTGTGCAGGTGCTATCACTTATTTCCACAGCGAGAATATACACAGACGTCACACAGAAATGGGCAACCCCGTTAGGAGCTGTGCAGGGAGATCTAACTCATCAGATGTGCCAAATTCCTGTTGCCATGGAAATTAAACTAACTAAACTAACGTTGCTATGATCTCATCTCTTACTGTACCACTAAAGATCATCCGGGTAAGAGGAATGTGCCTCTGCATAGCATTCAGCTCACATTTACATGTCGGTTTTTCCTGAATATGGTTATGTGAGATAGAAATCAGTAAGATGGGGTGTAACATACAGTATAGGATCGTTGTGTCTCCTAGCCTCAAACACTTCAAGATCCTCAGAAAATGAAGTTTAACTCTGGGGACGTGAGTTACATAGTAACTTGTTTTGGATACTATCATATCAACACCAAAGAACTTCTTGAATTCCTTTTTAAAGTGAAAAGCAATTTACAAAGCATAAAAGCCCCAATATTAAAGAATACAATTCAGTCTTTTTAGCATATTCTAAAAGCTGCACATCAACCACTAGTATGTAATTCCGGGACTTTTTCACCACAGGCCAAAGAAACCTTGAACCCATTAAGAGTCAGCACCTGCTCCTTCCTTCCACCAGCCCCTGGCAATCACCAGCCAACTTCCCTTTCTCTGGATTTGCCCATTCTGGACACCTGTTGTGAGGAGAATCGTACAGTGCATGACCTTTGGTGTGACCTTCGGTGCTGACATCTTTCACGTCTAAGGTGAGTGGAATGTCAGTGAGTGACCGGTTGAGAGACACCTGGATGGTTTCTACTGCTACGAATAATGCTGCTATGAAGATTCAGGCATGACATACTTTTTGGAAAAATGTTTTCAATTTTCTTGAGCATATTCCTAGGAGTGAAATTGCTGGGTCGTACGGTGATTTCATGCTTTTACTGAGGAACTGTCAGATTTTTCCAAATCAACTGCACCATTTTACTTCCCTTCCCACTAGCAATATATCAAGATTTTAGTTTTCCCCAATTCACCACCATATCACTGTCCAATACTGGGGTTTTACCCATCACGGTGGTTGTGAAGTGGTATCTCACGGTAGTTTTGATTTCCATTTCTAAGATGACGAATTCTCCTAAACATCTCATGTGCTTTTTAAGGCATTTATATGTCTTTCTTTGGAGAATATCTATTCAAATCCTTTGTCCATTTTTAAATTGGATTTTTATTAAGAGTTTTTAAATATATTCTTGATATCAGCTCCTTATCATGATAATGTATCCTGTTCTGTGCGTTGTCATTTTACTTTAATAGTATCCTCTGAATTGAACATTTTAAATTTTGATACCATCTTTTTCCCTTCAGTTGCTTGTTATAGCTTTAGACATCTCAGCCAAGGAAACATTGCCTAATCCAACCTAACAGTTTCTCCAGGATTCTCCCCTAAAGGTGTTATGAGCTGAACTGTCCCCCTCCCCCAAGATTCCATGTTAACGTCACAACCCCAGAAACCCAAAATGTCACTGTATTTACATACAGGGCCTTTAACTTGGCAATTTAGGTCCCATAAGATCTTAAGAGTAGGCCCTGATCCAGCATGACTGGTGTTCTTTTAAAAGAATTTAGACACAGTCCTCAGTGCTGCATACACATAAGAGAAACCTGTGAGGACACAGAGAAGACGCCGTCTACACAGCATGGGGTGAGGCCCCAGAGAATCCAACCCTGCCCGCACCTTGATCCCAGGCTTCCAGTCTCCAGAAAACAGGAAATAAGATGCTGTTGTTTAAGCCACACAGTCTGTGGTGTCTGTTATGGTACCCAGAAGACTGACAGAATGGGTCTCACTCAGCTCCTTACATTGGAACCATGCTGAGCTTTGCATGTAGGGTGAGGAAGGGTCCAGTCCATCCTTTTCCATGTGGATACTCCAGTTGTCCCAGCACCATTGAGTTGTGAAAGGAAAAAAGTAAAGCAACCCTTCCTGTCCTCTCTCCATCAACAGATTAGAAGATACACTGAAGAATCGTGGACAATTTTGTCGGTTTAAGCCAGTGGTTTTCAAACTTTTGGGTCTCAGGAACCCTTTGCACTTTATTCAAGATCACAAAAAAGCTTTCTCATCAGGCCGGGAGTGGTGGCTGCTCATGCCTGTAATCCCAGCACTTTGGGAGGCAGAGGCAGGTGGATCACTTGAGGTCAGGAGTTCGAGACTGGGCTGGCCAACATGGTGAAGCCCCGTCTCTACTAAAATACAAAAATTAGCCTGGCATGGTGCCAAACACCTGTAGTACCAGCTACTAGGGAGGCTGAGGCAGGAGAATCACTTGAACTCAGGAGGCAGAGGTTGAAGTGAGCTGAGGTCACACCACTGCACTCC
This sequence comes from Theropithecus gelada, assembly GCF_003255815.1. NCBI lineage: Eukaryota > Metazoa > Chordata > Mammalia > Primates > Cercopithecidae > Theropithecus > Theropithecus gelada. The sequence goes on from NW_020257956.1 coordinate 11,028, forward strand.
AGCCTGGGTGGCAGAGCAAGACTCCGTCTCAAAAAAAAAAAAAAAAAAAAAACATAATTTAGTTTATTTTACAAGGATAAAGTCATTACATCTTAACACAGTCTTCAAGAAGAAACCATTTTCCAAAATAAGCAGCAGCGTGGCAACAGTTTGTGCTGCTGTGAAAACACCTAACATCTCTGCACCTCAGACAGCAGGGTTCTCATGCCTGCAACTGCATTCAGTGGGCTGCAGAGCCATGGCTGAAGTTTATGAAGAAAGTCCGACCCCATGCTGATATACAATTAGGAAGCAGTATTTTCACTTTGTTTTCAGATCACTTTAGGTATTCTCTGCTGCCAAATGTAACAAGTGGCACTTCCATACAGGCTGTCTGCAACGCAGAGTCTGTGCTCTGGTCGACGGGCCTTTCTGCCCCAATTCCTTCTAAGTCGACTGGTCCGTCTTGCACTTGAATGGCTTTTATGAGCACACGATTTTGTAATCACACATTGGTTAGAAAACACTGGTTCAGAGTTATGAGTGGCTTCCACATTTCATTTTATGTCCAAAAAAAAGAAAAAAAAAACCCCACATCAATATCACCACTGATCACATGAGAAAGTGGTGGACACAAGATTTTTATATTTTAATATTCGCTGGAAAGCTCAAATGTCTATCATTGGGAAAAATGTAAGGCACTTTCCTTGAGATGAAAGTCATTTTGTTCATTTTTCAGGCCACACCTGCAAATACCTCCATCTGAAGTGGCATCGTTTGTAAGTCATTCTTTCTATAAAGGCGGCCGTTAGTGGAAGAAGTGGTTCTGCAGGTTCGTAGCTCAGAGGCACCAGTGCTCTCCCAAGATAACCATAAAATCCGCAGAAGACGCACCTGTGCACACTTCCTGTTTCTCACTCAGAACATTCCAGAAGGAACCCTGAATCCCAATGCCACAGCGGTACTGAAGTTTGCTCTCACCCACACAATAAACCCAGGGAGCTCCCCCAGTCCCCACCCCGAGGCCACAGCCTTGGTCCTCTATCTGGTCTAGGGGAGCTCCTGCAGCTCCAGCCTAACAGGGAACAGAAGGCACCCACATGTCAGAAAGCCCTCCGAAGGCCCGGCGAGCACTTCTGCTTATGTGCCAGCCAAGTGCGTTTGACAAGACTACAGCCAGCTGTACGGCAGGCAGCGAGGTACCCAGCAAATATTCAGGGCTCACGTTACTGAGGAAGGAAGGTGGACAGCGAGGTACCCAGCAAGTACTCAGGGCTCACGTTATGGAGGAGGAAACCAGGCAGATAGTGAGGTACCCAGCAGGGTTCACGTTACCCAGGAGGAAAGGAAGGTGGAGACAAGGGGGCTGGAACAGTCTGTCATAAGCTTTAGCATTTACAAGGCTCGCTGAAGATTATCTGATTTGATCTTCACAACAGCTCACAAAATAGGCAGAGGCATGACTGTTTTCACTTCATAAAATGAGATCCCAAGAACTGGTGATGACCACGTGCTCTTCCCACAGGCTCCCAGAAATCATCCTCAAATTATCTCTCAGTTGTATACATGTGATAATATCTCAGTCACGTCCCCTTCTCTGCAGAGAGATTTTAATGCCGCCCTGCTGTTCCTTGGCACCCCTGCCCTCTCCTGCATTTCAGCCATGCCCACCATCCATGGGGAGTCTGCACCACCCCACCCCCGCGTTGCTGCTGATGGCTTGGGTCACCTTTACCTTTCATTTCCACCTACAGGGACCTGTTCTTCCTTCAAACGCAGCTCAAACTCACTCATTGTGTGAAGCCTTTCTGTCATGTGTAAAATCAGCCTGTGGAATGCTTCATTTAGGAGGTGCTTATGTTGCCTCATTGGCTGTGATCAGGACCAAACTCTGAGCAAACCAGGTGGTCCCCTCTCCCCATCTCTGCTCCAGTGTACTCAAAACAAGGATTTCTGGAAGCATCTTTTTAGTCCAATTCATGCATGAGTCTGCCCCACACCTTGCAGAAAAGCACTGGTGGTCGGCGGTCAGGGCTCGGGGCCCCCAGGTTGGTCAGGAGAGTTTAGTGCCCTCTCTGGACTTGTCGCTCAGAGACCCACAGCTGGAAGGGAAGAAACTTGCATCCTGTGAAACATCTAGGCCCCGAGACCCACTCAGGAGCGGAAAACGGGGAAGGAGCCTTGAACAGATCCTCGGGAGGGTAGACAGCAGGAGTCACAGAGACTACCAGGGAGGGAGGGAGGCAGGCAGTGAGGCCAGAGGTGATGTGGCCGGGAGGGAGGTGATGTAACCAGAGGTGAGGTGGTGGGGGGATGACACGGCGTGGTGTGGGGAGGAGATGTGGCCAGGGAAAGAGACACAGCTGGAAGGAAGTGACAAGAGGGGTCTCCAGGCCCCAGACTGTGCCTGATTTATAGATGACATTTTAATTAAGATGCTATATCTGCTTGGGGGCAGAGCAAGATGGCCGAATAGGAACAGCTCCAGTCTCCAACTCCTAGCGCGAGTGACACAGAAGACCGGTGATTTCTGCATTTTCAACTGAGGTACTGGGTTAATCTCACTAGGGAGTGCCAGACAATTGGTGCTGGTCAGCTGCTGCAGCCCGACCAGCGACAGCTGAAGCAGGGCGAGGCATCACCTCACCTGGGAAGCGCAAGGGGAAAGGGAATCCCTTTTCCTAGCCAGGGGAACTCAGACACACAACACTTGGAAAATCGGGTAACTCCCACCCCAATACTGCACTTTAAGCAAACAGGCACACCAGGAGATTATATCCCACACCTGGCCGGGAGGGTCCCACGCCCACGGAGCCTCCCTCATTGCTAGCACAGCAGTCTGCGATCTCGCGGGCAGCAGCGAGGCTGGGGGAGGGGCGCCCGCCATTGCTGAGGCTTAAGTAGGTAAACAAAGCCGCTGGGAAGCTGGAACTGGGTGGAGCTCACAGCAGCTCAAGGAAACCTGCTGGTCTCTGTAGACTCCACCTCTGGGGACAGGGCACAGTAAACAACAACAAAAGCCAAAAGCAGCAGAAACCTCTGCAGACGCAAACGACTCTGTCTGACAGCTTTGAAGAGATCAGTGGATCTCCCAACACAGAGGTTGAGATCTGAGAAGGGACAGACTGCCTGCTCAAGTGGGTCCCTGACCCCTGAGTAGCCTAACTGGGAGACATCCCCCACTAGGGGCAGTCTCACACCCCACACCTCACAGGGTGGAGTACACCCCTGAGAGGAAGCCTCCAAAGCAAGAATCAGAGGTACAGTCGCTGTTCAGCAATATTCTATCTTCTGCAGCCTCTGCTGCTGATACCCAGGCAAACAGGGTCTGGAGTGGACCTCAAGCAATCTCCAACAGACCTACAGCTGAGGGTCCTGACTGTTAGAAGGAAAACTATCAAACAGGAAGGACACCTACGCCAAAACCCCATCAGTACGTCACCATCATCATCAAAGACCAGAGGCAGACAAAACCACAAAGATGAGGAAAAAGCAGGGCAGAAAAGCTGGAAATTCAAAAAATAAGAGCGCATCTCCCCCGGCAAAGGAGCGCAGCTCATCACCAGCAACGGATCAAAGCTTGATGGAGAATGACTTTGACGAGATGAGAGAAGAAGGCTTCAGTCCATCAAACTTCTCAGAGCTAAAGGAGGAATTACGTACCCAGCGCAAAGAAACTAACAATCTTGAAAAAAAAAGTGGAAGAATTGATGGCTAGAGTAATTATTGCAGAGAAGGTCATAAACGAAATGAAAGAGATGAAAACCATGACACGAGAAATACATGACAAACGCACAAGCTTCAGTAGCCGACTCGATCAACTGGAAGAAAGAGTATCAGCGATTGAGGATCAAATGAATGAAACGAAGCGAGAAGAGAAACCAAAAGAAAAAAGAAGAAAAAGAAATGAACAAAGCCTGCAAGAAGTATGGGATTATGTAAAAAGACCAAATCTACGTCTGATTGGGGTGCCTGAAAGTGAGGGGGAAAATGGAACCAAGTTGGAAAACACTCTTCAGGATATCATCCAGGAGAACTTCCCCAACCTAGTAGGGCAGGCCAACATTCAAATCCAGGAAATACAGAGAACGCCACAAAGATACTCCTCGAGAAGAGCAACTCCAAGACACATAATTGCCAGATTCACCAAAGTTGAAATGAAGGAAAAAATCTTAAGGGCAGCCAGAGAGAAAGGTCGGGTTACCCACAAAGGGAAGCCCATCAGACTCACAGCAGATCTCTCGGCAGAAACTCT
>NW_020257957.1:0-6903 GCF_003255815.1 Theropithecus gelada
GGAGGGAGCATCGAATCACCAAAAGAAGTAGACCCAAACCAAGTGCCCAAAGCAATATACTTCCAGAGATTGTAGAAATCCATGTTTTTATCTGAGTCCATGGGTTAAAGGCAGCAAGGCGCTGCCCCAGCTCCTGCAAGGTTACAGTTCCAGACAGCACATGTAATTGTTGTCGAAATGCTTCGGAAATGTTCTGAGTGAGCTCTTGAATGTCCAACCTAATATTTTTATGGCCAATTAATAATTTTCGGATTACAGTCCAATTTTGAGAGATGTTAAAAGGCACAGGCGTTACACAAAATTGAGTGGAATTCCATTCACATTGTAATGTTACCCGAGTACTGAGTACAGTGAGCTGATCTCCAAGCCATGTCAATGCTTGCTCCATGTTGTCCAATCTTTCAGCAAGTTGAGAATCAATGTTTCGTTGTTGAAGCCATAACCGGTGAGATTGTTCATGCCATTGCTGCACAAATTCAGCATTTTGTATGCTTTGATGAAGAGCGAGCCCTGCTACAGCCGCAGTGGAGGCAATGGCAACAAGACTCATCACCGAGGCAATTATAAGTCCAAGGGCACGGCGGATTCACTGAAGAGAAGTCCAAATATAAGTTTCAAGAGGTGATGCCCCCCACGGTCGCGTAAGATTAACAGGTAGCGAAATTTCCTTACGAGCCCTGAGGATATAAATATCCCCAGCAAAGTTGTGCCACCAAGAATGATTGAGGCAAGACAAAAATGTACACGTATTTGTACAATTAACAATTCCCGTATTATTATCCCATGTCAAATTCCCTGCTAATAATAGGTAGGGCTTACGGACACAAGCAATAATATATCGAGAGGTATTCCGATATAACTGAATATGAAAGGAATTAGTTGGGTTAGAAAGATTAAGAGACATATTCCCCACAAAAGTGCTAATGGCATTGCCTGCAGCTAACAACTTCCAAAGATGACTCTGTACTTAGGCCTCCTTCACACCATACCAAGGTTTCATTATTGTTAGCAGCAATACTTTTATTTACCCGGTGCCATTTCAAAGGTATGTGACTAAATTTTGTTTGAAAATTACCGTGCACACTTCAATCAGTTATTTGCATCCCATTGTATTCTAATAAAATCCGGGTTTTATTTCCCCGACATAGTTGCCACTCCAGCACCTCAATATTAGGAGAAACCTCTGGAATAGGACAAAAAGGTAAAGAACTAGGAATAGTTTCATTACTATATACAGTATGATTATAATAACAGTATTAGCAGCCACATAACTATGATTATAGCGAACAACCCAGGCTTCATACGATTTTTGGAGACAATGAGAACTATTTCCCATGCATATTGGAAGTTCTTCCACTCCAAATTGGTATGTGTTGTTTATAATTTCTGTTTCCCATTCTATATTGTCCTTGTCTATATAGGGGGACGGCATTCAAGTAGTGTCATTGGTGAAAACCTTAATTTCCGCCTCTCCCCAGGCGACTCCCTGATACAAGGGTGGAAAGGGAATATAAGTGCAATATTCATACAAAGCCTCACTAAGGGAAATAAGTCCCCCGCTGAGGCACATCCAACAAAGGAAGAAATGCATGCTGAATCCAGTTTTCTTTTCAACAGGGTTTCAGTCATCTTGTAGGAAACCACTTAGGTCCGCTCCCTGTAAGGACAAGAGCATAGCCCCGTCCCTGTTTTAGAACTTGCCCTTGAACATACTTACCTTCTTCATTAGGATACCAGATCTTTAAATTGTCAGCGGGGACTATCACCGAGGGAGGTGAGGAAAGATGGGTTACGACAGTGGAGTCTTGCAATTGTCTCCATTGATTCAAAAAATAATTAAGGTAAAAAGAACCTTCAAAATCAAAAAAATTAAGGTAGAAAGGTTAACCTTCAAAAAAATCTGTTTTTTTTTTTGGGGGGGGCTCATTTCCCCCTTTTTGTTTTAATAGTTGAGTTTTTAAAGTTAAATTTGCGCGCTCAATGATGGCTTGACCTTGACTGTTGCCCGGGATCCCAGTGATATGTTGAATATTGTATTGCTGTAAGAAAACTTGTAATTTATGAGAGACATAGGCAGGGGCATTATCAGTTTTAAGTATAAAAGGAATGCCCATAATGGCAAAACAAGCTAAGAGATGTGTAATAACAGAATCAGCTTTCTCAGATGGCAACGGAGTGGCCCACTGAAAATGAGAAAAAGTATCAATGGTATGATGAACATACTTTAATCGTCCAAAAGAAGGAATATGTATAACATCCATTTGCCAAATTTGATTAACTTGAGTACCTCTCGGGTTAACTCCAGGATGGAAGGATGGAATGCTCAAAGGAGCACAGAAAGGACAAGCTCGAATAAGAGAACGAGCTTATTTACGAGTTAAATGAAGCCGTCGTTGAAGGCCAGAACTATTAGTGTGATGTAGAGCATGTTCTTGTTCTGCAGCCTGCAAGTGGCCAATTAGAAGTGAATCAATCTGAGTATTTCCATGAACTAATGGTCCAGGCAGTTGAGAATGAGAACGAAGATGAGTGATGAATAAAGGAGCTCCACGTTGGCTCAAAGTAGAAAATAACAAGGAAAAGAGTTTTTGAAGAGAAGAAGTAGCACAAAGAGGTAAAGTGGCCTGAGAAATATAAGAAGTAACATAAACGGCATATTGAGAATCACTAACAATATTACAACCAGTAGTAGGGAAATCAAGTAAGACCATGAGAATAGCAAACAATTCTCCCTGTTGCACGGAGGGATAAGGATAAACTGTAACTCAAGATTGATGAAGCTTCTTGCCAAGAATCAGAAGTTGTAAGAAGATAAATGATCTGACTATGAGTGAATTGAGAGATAATTAAGGAAGGATCTCCTCCCCAAAGTTGTCGACAGTGATGCCGTCCTTTGATGATCAGTTCAGCTAAACGATCGATATAAGTAGCCAAGCGTTTAGATGTTTTATTGGACAAAAAGATCCATTCTAGTGGCTGATTGGTCTGATGAATCATTCCTGTAGGAGAATGTAAAGTATGAAATAAACAAAGGGAAAGGGGAACATCGGGAAGGATATAATGTAAATGAGCCTTTTGAAGTTGCTCTTCCACAAGCTGGAGTTCCTGTAAAGCCAAAGGAGTTAAATGACGTGAGCTGTCCAAGTGACTGTCTCCTTCTAGAATAGAAAAAAGATGTTGTAACTGAATAGAGAAAAAACAATTTTTGAGATCTATGACCATTAATTTTTAACTTTGTGGGATAAGGGCAGGATTAGGAAGACCAGGCTGTAAACTTTTCCTAGGTTTAATGTAAACATTTATAGTTTTAAGACAAGACAAAGACGGGAATTCCATGCAGAAATATGTGGCTTTATATTCCTCTCAGCCATTTGTTTTTTGACTTACTCTTTTAGAGTCCTAAGTATTTCTTTAAATAATGGTCACTGTTTCACCTAAATAGGAGTGGTGGCTATGAGTTTAAAGGATTGTAGCCCATTCTGAACATCATATTTTTGGCAGCTGAGGAAATATGAGGAATGTTTAAAAAAGCAGCAAATTGTTGTGAAAGATCTTGTTCCCAAAAATTAATATTGATAGGAACAATATAAAAATAAAAAAAAAAAAAAACACTTGACCTTGTTGACCTTTAGGACCGACACAGGTTAAAGGTTCTACGTCTTGATAAATCACAGAAGCAGCACCCAAGCCAGTGAGTATAACTGAAACTTGTCTTTTTTCCTATTGTATAGGCCTCTAATTTAAACAAATAATAGACATATTCACCACCGTATCAATTAACCCTTTAAAAACTATTTCATTAATGTGCAATGAACGTAAGGGCTTTTGATTAGAAACTAAAGTTTCCCAAAAAACAGTTTTTTCTGTGCTACCAAACCCTCCCTATTGAGAATACGTTCCCCTGCCTCTAGGCATATAAATTGTGAGACTTGAACCATAATAAGAATTTTATTAGTAACATCATGTCCTTTTGGCAAAGGGTCACACACTCTAATAGCTGATTTATGTACTCCTCTATTAGGAGACAAAGTATAAGGCTGAGTAATAACTAAGTCAGCAGCGGCGCTCTGCTTAGTTGCCACATAAAGCTGAGAAACTGGGGTAAGGTGTGGGATCCTTAAGGAGGACTTGAATTTATTCCTTGATGTTGTAGGCCATTGCTCACTGGGTATTGTATGCAGATTTAGTCAATAACAAATATTTGTAAACAAATAAGGTGATTACAGGTACAGAAATTCAGTTCGTAGCTTACTATTCAATAGAGTATCTGCTTTGTAAAAGATAGTGGACCACAAAATACTCAAAGGATTTTGGTTTTCAAAACACAGTAATGCTATCCAAGGCTAAATGGATACTTGAAATTGGGATTGGATCTGGTGCTGAGATACAACTTTTACTTAGTTATTGGTTTTTCTTTCCTCCGATTATTCCAAGGAGGGTGACTACTATTTTTGTACTTTATAGAGCAGTCTAGAGGAAAGGGTTAAGCATGCAAGCTCTGGGGACAGAAAGTCATATTTTCAAAATATAATAGCTATATGACCTTGGATATATTTATAAAACTGTCTTAACTCTGTTTTCCTGTCTACAAAATGGTAATAATTATAAAATTTGTCAGTCTTAAAGGGATGTTGGAAGAACTAAATGCAAGTGAAGATTTTTTCACAGTAGTAGACACATAGTAAGTACCTCAGTATGCTATGGCTATTATTACTGTTATTATTGTTAATATTACGTCTATTTATTTTAGCTCTTTAATGTAACAAGTGCAGAACCATAATCTCACATCCTTCAGAGTCACGCTGATCTTGTATTTTTTGGTCCTTTGACTAGTTTAGTGATTTATTACAAGAAACCTAGTTAGTTTGTGCATTCTTTTCCTTTCTTATATTTCTCATTTGTAAAGACTGATAAACCGACTACACTTTCATACCTGGTGACATAAATTGTTGGGGCCCCAAGCCTGTGGGCCCCGGCTCCCATTTCCCAGGAGAAGAGAGAGTAAATTTCCACTTTTATCAGTTTTGAAACGACATTTATTTGTCCAATGTCGACCTTTACCACAACATTTGTACACCTCTAAAGGCAGCTTTCTGCCTTGAGGGATAAAAGTGTTCAATTTTTATGACATTCTTTTTTGAAATGCCTAGGTTTACCACACTGAAAGCAAACACCTTGTTTGTTATTTCCTTTTAAGGCTTTAGACAAAGCTCCAGCAAATAATTGAGCATTATAAATAGCCCCTCCAACACTAACACAAGTTTTAATATATTTATCTAAGTTGGCCCCATTGGCCTTTTTTTTTTTTTTTTTTTTTTTTTTTTGAGAGGGAGTCTCGCACTGTCGCCCAGGCTGGAGTGCAGTGGCCGGATCTCAGCTCACTGCAAGCTCCGCCTCCCAGGTTTATGCCATTCTCCTGCCTCAGCCTCCCTATAGCTGGGACTACAGGCGCCCGCCACCTCACCCGGCTATTTTTTTTGTATTTTTTAGTAGAGACGGGGTTTCACTGTGTTAGCCAGGATGGTCTCGATCTCCTGACCTCGTGATCCGCCCGTCTCGGCCTCCCAAAGTGCTGGGATTACAGGCTTGAGCCACCGCGCCCGGCCCCCATTGGCCTTTAATAATTTTAACAATTTTTGACAGTCAGCATAAGCATTTTTAAAAGACAATGTTTGTAACAAAATTTTTGAAGCAAGGTCAGCACCCACAATTTTCAAGACAGCATCCTGAAGACGGGCTACGAAATCTGAATATTGTTCATTTGTGGCCTGTAAAATCTTCACAGAGGAAAGGGAAGATTTTCCTGTTATCTCTACCTTATTTTAGGCCCTTAAAAACAAAGTCTTGATTTGAGTAAGGGCAACATCTTCTAGACCAGCCTGAGCACTAAGAGTAGCATATTGGCCCGTGCCTGTGAGTTGTTCCTCAGTGGCTCCTGGGGGATCACACATAACATTTTTTCTAGCCTGTACATGCGCCTTGTTCATTTACCCGCTGTGCAATTGTAACCACTGAGAACGATCAAGAAAAGCCTTCCCCAAAGTCTTCCAGTCTATAGAAATTATCAAATTTTCTGATAAAAAAATATCAAGAAGACCAAGGATAGGGGTTCATAGTTAGAAATGGCAGCTTTCACTTCTTTTAAAAATTTAATTTGTAAGGCATTAAATTGGACATTATTGCCACCATTTGAAAACTGAGCATTAGGAGCAAAAGAAGCACAAATAATCAGAAACAGATCCAGCTCCTTAAATTTTTTTTTTTTTTTTTTTTTTTTTTTAAATCTTATCCTTTTCTCCCTCCCCCAATGGCGGGCAAGGCACTGAGAAAACTTTGCCAAACAAAGGTAAAGATAAGGAAGCCCGGGGGTTGGAGGCACTGGAAAATTCTCTTTTAACAGGGCAGAAGGAAAAGAAACAGGGAAAGCTCACAAAGGTGAATTAGAAGAATGTATCTGTAATATTTGTTGAAGCATTTCCATAATACACTGCATGTCAGAATTTCCCTTAGAAGAAGGAAGAGCTGGCTTTTTCTCTTCTCCCCCTTTTGCTACCCTGGCACAAATGGGCTCCATTTCAGATTTATTTTATTTTATTTTATTTTATTTTATTTTTCCAAATCCTCAGATACCTTTCCTCCTGTGGCTACATTACCACACTCCGAATCAGTCTCAAGTAACTCTAATGTCTGAGTGATAGAGTTACACAAGGTCCACAATTTTAGAGGCATAATATCCCCTAACTGGAGAGCTCTAAGCAAAGCTTTTACCACCTGTAACCATTTTTTCTGATTCAGCTGCACTTTAGTCTGATACTGAAACCAGTAACAATGTTATTCAACATGGGCAAACAATCGTTTCAAAGTCTTTTTCTTTCACTTCTACTCCCATAGACAGCAACAGTC
>NW_020257958.1:0-10293 GCF_003255815.1 Theropithecus gelada
TCAAAAGGTTTACGTCTGTAATGGAGGATTGGTCTAGATAGCCTCTCAGATCCCACTCGGCTTTGAGATCCTTGATTCCGGGTCACACCTGCAGGTCTGGAGGACAGTTCTGAAAGAAGGATTCCAGGAGGCTGGAACACGAAAGACATTCAGGTGACCACATCAAGAGATCAAGTGAGGTAACAAGAGCCTGAACTAAAAGGAATGCAGTGTAAATATGAAGAAGAAAGAGGAAATGGGAAACTGATTAGAAACGATAAGTAGAGAAAAAGGGGAATGTGTGATTCCAAGGTTTAGAACAGTATTTGTAAGTTATAGTCCCACAACTTCTTGCATAAACAGGATCTAAGAGAGTCATTTTAAAAAGAAGAGCAAACTTCCAAGTTCCACTGAAAGACATCAGCATCTCTGTGGAGTGAATTGGGGAAAGGGAATGAAGGGGTCTGTTCAACTTTTAGACACACAAAATGTGAATTGAATTGCATGAGTGACACCAACAATGTGAAGATATTTAGCAGGAGCTCTTTTTTCTCTTTTTAGCCTATGGTATTTAATCCTTCTATCATCATTATCGTCCTTTCTCTAATTTAATGTCTCTGAACCTTTATTCAAAAATCTACTATGTATATGTAACATGTTTGTGAGATTATTACTAGACCCTCTAGGAGGTTTCATTAACCTAGTTTTCTCTTATTATAGCAATACCACACTATCTTGATAGTTCAGGTAAGTCTTCCACCGTTTTTTTCCAAGTTGTCTTAGCTCTTTTGGGTTCTTTAAATTTCCAGACACATTTTGGAATCCGCTAGTTCATTTCTACTGAAAAAAAATAAATAAAATCATGCTGGGATTTTGATTGGAATTGCATTAAACCTCTGATCCACAAGGGCAGAACTGACATCTTAACAATATTGAGCCTGCTGATCCATGAACACAGTATATCACGTCATTTATTTAGTTCTTTAATTTATCTCAGCATCACTGCCTGCTTTTCAGTGTATAGATCTTATACATCTTTTGTCAGATTTAGCCTGAAGTATTTCATGTTTTGATGTGCTATAAATAATATTGCTTTGTAAATTTCCATTTCCAATTATTTCTTTGCCAGTGTATAAAAAAAATAAATATTGCTTATGTGTTTAGCTTGTATCTTGCAAACTTTCCAAACTCACTTATTAGTAAGTAATTTATTATTATTAGTTTTAGTGGCTTTTTGTGATTTCAGGAGATTTTCCACACAGGTGATCACGTCACCTGCAGATACAGATAGTTTTAAATCTTATTGCACTGACTAGACTCCAAAAAAATGCTGAAAAGCAGTGAGAAAAAAGTCATCAGGTGGGATGGTAAATACAGCCCTTGTTCTTCCATTTTGACCTGAAGCACCCAGTGTGATCATTTTCTCATTTGATTTTTCTGAGGACTTTTTGTTTCCTTTTTTTCCTTTATTTTTTAAAAATACACTTTATCTTTTAGGCAGTTTCACATTCACAGAAAAATTGAGGGAAAGGTGCGTAGAGTCCTTCTATATGCCTTCCCTTCCCCCCACGTGCACAGCCTCCCCCACTAACAACACTCCTGCCCAGAAGGAGCATTTGTAATAATTGAAGAACCTACTTTGACATATTGTCACCCAGAGTCCACAGTTTACATGAGGACTCCGTCTTGGTGCTGGTTCTATGGGTTTGAACAAATATGTCATGACATGTATCCACCATGATAGCATCGTACAGAGCAGTTGCACTAAAATCCTAAAAATCTCCGTGTTTCACCTCCTCATCTCTCCCTCTTCCCAACACCTGGGAACCACGGGTATTTTCACTCCACAGTCTGGCCTTTTTCGGAATGTCCTTTAGTTGGAAGCTTACAGTATTTAGTCTTTTCCGATGGGCCTCTTTTGTGTAGCCGTGCATGTTTAAAGTTCCTAGGTGTTTTTTCATGGCTTGACAGCTCACTTCCTTTCAGTGCTAAAGAATATTCCATAGTTTGGATATATCACAGGTTATTTATCCACTCACCTAGTGAAGAACATTTTGGTTTCTTCGTTGCCTCCACGTTTGAGCAATTATGAATAAAGCTAGAATAAAATTAGCAATTATGATTAAAGCTTCTATAAATGTCCATGTGCAGGTTTTTCTGTGAACACAAGTTTTCAACTCCTTTGGATAAATACCGAAGAGTGCAATAGCTGGATCACATGTTAAGAGGATATCTCGTGCCCATCAATGATACAGTGGATACACAAAATATGGCACGTATATACCACGGAATACTATGCAACTATAAAAAAGAATGGGTTCCTGTCCTTTACAGGGACATGGATGAAGCTGGAAGTCATCATTCTCAGCAAACTAAAAGAGGAACAGAAAACCAAACACCACATGTTCTCACTCATAAGTGGGAGTTGAACAATGAGATCACATGGACACGGGGAGGGGAACGACACACACGGGGGCCTGTTGGGGGGTGGGGGCAAGAGGAGGGAGAGCATTAGGACAAATACTTCATGCATGCAGGGCTTAAAACCTAGATGATGGGTTGACAGGTGCAGCAAACCACCATGGCACATGTATACCTATGTAACAGACCTGCACATGTATCCAAGAACTTAAAGTAAAATTTAAAAATAAAAAATAGGGAGTATAGTTTGGTAAGACAATGTGATAATTTTACAAACACAAAACATGTCATACTCACTTCCCCACCTCCCTCAAGTGCTTTCAACAGCATCCTATTGCTGTTATTAAGAGAATAAAGCATCTACCATCATCTCCCAGCCCCTGCCTGCCTGCCTTCATTCTTGTCTTGTGCCACTTTCTCCCGTGTTTACTTCCTTGAACGTGCCTGTTTCCTGCTGCAAGAGGCATTCTGCACACACCCCCATCTCTGTTCAGACCGTGGTGTCCCTACACTCCACCCCCCTCAACAATCAACCTCTACTTCTCTCCAGACTGCAAGGGGATCATACTTTCCAGAATGCATCGGTTTTCTACCTCTCATCCCAAGATACGCCAGATTCTTTTACAGCATAAATTTAGAGAATCCCGCTTCCCTTTCTTTGGTGCGCTTTCCTCAATTCTTCATCAGAAACCCATTAGAGTGATTGTCATGTAAGTGCCCATTCTCCCCATCAGGCCACAGGTTCATGAGAGCAGGGGCCACGGTCATGTTGGTGAACCACGGTATTCTCAGTGACTATCCATGTGCTTAGAAAGTATTTGCTGAATGAGTCAATGGGTCTGCAGTTCCAACCAAAGCTAGAAGCTTGACTTTGGAAGAATGAAAGGAGATAACATCTCCAAAGCAGACCCCATAGCATGAGAAAAGAAGGGAAGAACGGAGGCAGAGCTGAAGGATGAATATCGGCACAGGAGTAGGTGAGAGTTCCAGAAATGCTGGGTTTTCACGTGTTTTTATTTACTTCATATCTGTGTTTCCATCTCTGTGTAGCGTGACTCTCATATCCCTATTACTACATTTCTTTACTGACAAGGACAGAGGTAGTGCATTGGACACACTACTAACCAGCATACTCTCTCGGACTTGCAAGGAAATGTAGAGAAAACAATCTAGAAATGGTATCTCAGAAGAAAAATATCAAAAATATGAGAATAAATGTGGGAAAAAATCAATGTTTAAAGACATCTTCTCAACATATTTAGTTATCTCTGGGACTTAAAATTTCATCAGGACTCCCCACACTTCTTTCTTTTTACATTGCTCTGTGTGTGTGTGTGTGTGTGTGTATTCAACAGAAATCTACAAAAAAAAAAATGCTATTGCTAGAAAAATGCTACTACAGGGGAGAAAAATGTAATTTTTTCTTCCACCCATCTTAGCTTCATTGGTTGGGGTTCCTATGACAAAAGACAGATGAACCCCCAAAAAAGCAAACGGAGGCTTATTAGCATGTATATTTCATATATACATGGGAGATACACAGGGAATGAGGGAATCTCAAAGAGACAGCTCAGAGCTTTCTTTTATATAACATCTTCAACAAGGATAATAAATGTTTATAGAAGTGCCAAGACAAAGTAAAAGGACTTTGGGTCATTGGGGGCAACAAATTGTGGGAAGGCCAATAATGATAGATTTTTGTGTAAATTCCTCTGGTGCTGTTTCCTGAATGATAAGAGTCTGAAGTTGTCTACAGAGATTGACCTGCGTCCTTTCTGGCAGAGAGGGGAGAAAGGGCACTTTTGTCTTTGTATAATATGATTATGTTGTGTGCTTTTCAGAAACTAGAGGGAAGGCCAGAGCGCTTCTTAATTGCCTTCAGCTCAAAATATTTTAGCATGGCGTGTTGTATTCTCTGCACTGTTCCTGCTGCAGATATCTCTAAAGGCAGCAGTCGCATCCACAGCACTACTTGTGGGGAAATATTGAGCAGAACTGGAATCAAATATATAATTCAGCCCCACAGAGTCTCTGAGCCACAGGACAGAGAGAACTGCCCGGGAGTCAAAGCAGACACTGAGCAGCTGACATTCTAAGAGTCTCCTTCCAGTAGATCGGCACATAAACTCGAGTTCTTTTCACAGATTTGTCTGTGTTTCTTTTGTGGAAAAAAACATAACCCTGTAGCTAAAATGTCTACTTCACAGTGCACGAAAACATCTGGAGCCTTAGCCAGAAGCAGCACAGACCCAGGCAGCCTGGTGATGTCCAGCGGGGGCAACCCACAAAATCCATCAGCATGTGGCCCTGCGAGCCGCCACCAGTAACATATGTTTACATGCTAATGAATGTCAGGCTCATTTAGAACAAATTTACATCCATCAAAGTCAAACAGCGAGCAGAGCAGCACATTTTCCTGTGTGTCAGTGGCGCCTGAGATACCGGGGAGAACTTGAATTGCCTGACCCCTTCAACTTCCAAGCATCCCAGAGGGAAAATGCAGACCCCAGGAAAGGACTGTGCTGGAAACCATTTGTTCTTACAGATGTCCGGAGTAGTCTTGTGACTGACCCAAAGACTCCCCTCTGAGGGTGGGGGAGACCTAGGTTAGGGGAGGGTGAACCGTGCTGCCTTCTAAGACCTTCCTTCTAAGGGAGGGTGGGGGAAACCCAGAGTAGGTGGAGGTGAGTCATGCTGGCAGGACCTTCCTTCTAAGGGAGGGTGGGGAGACCTAGGGTACGTGGAAGTGAGCCATGCCAGCAAGACCTTCCTGCTAAGGGAAGGTGGGGAGACCTAGGGTAGGTGGAGGTGAGCCATACTGGCAGGAGCTTCCCTCTAAGGGAGGGTGGGGAGACCTAGGGTAGGTGGAGGTGAGCCGTGCGGGCAGGATCTTTCTTCTAAGGGAGGACCAAATGTGCTTTGCTAGACTCTACGCTTGAGTCTCAGCGTGGCGGACCCAGATGGGAGCAAGTCAATTCTATCCTATGATTCTGGGTGTCCTCATCTGTCATGGAAGGTTTGGTTAGATGAGCTTAAAGTCACTCCAGTTGCAAAGCTGTGTGACTTGTAGATACATGCCAGTGTGAATGACTCACTTCACTTTTACAAGTTGCACAGATAGTCAGGCTTCCCCTTGTATCAGTCAGGAGGTCCCAGAAGACTTTGTCACAGGCAAAGAGGTGATTAAAAGGAGTCACTGACGGGATTCTTTGGAGATCGGCGGGCAGGGCCCAAAGGAAGTGAGAATAGCACTCCCCAGATCATGGGCAAGGGATGCCTGGGGAGGGGCTGCTAACATGGACAGGCATGAGTAAGAGAGGACTGAGGACAGCTCCTCTCCCTCCTCCACCTTCTACCTGCTGCCAGCAATGAATCCAACCAGCAGCCCTAGGCCAGGCCAGGCTCCCAGAGTCAGAGCCAGGAAGAAGCCAGGCACATGGAGAAGCCACTGGTCCCCACCAACACCAAGGGTGCAGTAAGAATTTTGATGGAAATATTTAAAAACTCATTCAACAACTTCCTATCTCCCCAACCAGCCTCTACATATGATTCCACCTTTTCCGACTCCTGAGCCATCCTCAGGGGTGTCACAGGGGTGGGGCTGCCTGCTCTGCCCAGGGCCCGGGAACCTCCAACCTTCAGAGGTCTGGAGTCCCCTGTCCCCTCCCTGGCAGCAATTGTCTTCTCTGCTGTCAAATAATCACTTCCATCCTCCCACAACACATGAGAATTTAAGACAGGATTTTGGTGGGGACACAGCTAAACCATATCAAAGGGGGGACCTGGGGCTTCCTCATGGGGCTCTGGCATGAGCTTGGGTGACACAGGTTGTAAGACCCCATCTGCTTCAGGTTTAATTGCATACCCCAAGATTCCCAGGTTGTAGTCCTAACCAAGGACCTCAGAATGTGTCTGTATGTGGAGATAGGCCTTTTAAAGAGGTGATTAAGGTAACGAAGTCATTAGGACTGATGCCCTTGTAAGAAGAGATCAGGACACAGACATCTATAGAGGAACAACCGCACGAGGACACAAGAGAAGATGCCATCTGACAGTCAAGGAGAGATGCCTTAGGAGGAGCCAGTCCTGAACTCACCTTGACCTTGGACCTCCAGACTCCAGGACTATGAGAAATACATCTCTGTCTTTTCACAAAACTGCCTGTGGCAGCCCAACCAGAGCCATGCACCATCTTTGGTTCTCAGAAATTCCACTTGTTTTTATGCTCCTGGATTTTAGGAGGCCCCTGGATGACCAGCATGTGGTGAAAGTTAGAGAAGGAATTACTTGTGTAAGAGAGCCCCACACATCTCTGAGCGGACACCGTACAGCCCATGAGATATTGGGTGTAGTATCATCCCCTCTTCCCTAGGATATTAAGAACAATATCACAGGACGGGTGTACAGCCACAGCCCCTGCGTTACTGGGAGCAATAGCATCTTCTCCCCCTCTCTATATAAGGAACAATATCCCAGGGTGGGTGTACATCCCCTGTGATATTGGGTGTAATGTCATCGTCTCCCAATGCGGATATTAAGCATAGTGTCACGGGGGGGTGTATACCTTCTTCGCTATCGGGAATAATATCCTTTCCCCTCAGGACTGTATGCAAAATATCGAAGGGGTTTTACAACTCGTGCGATATGGGCAGTAATATCATCCTCTCCCCACCTAGATGTTAGGAACTCTATCACAGGCGGCCGTACATTTCTTGCGATATTGGGAGTCATATCATCCTCTCCCATCATGGATATTAAGAACAATATTACAATGGAGGTGTACACCCACTGCCATATTGAGAGTAATATGCTCTCCCCTTCGGGATACTAGGAACAATAGCGCAGGAGGTGTGTACAACCCCTGCGATATTGGGAGTAATATCATCCTCTCCCTCTGAATATAAGAAACAATATCACAGGAGGATGTACACCCCCTGTGATATTGGGAGTCATATCATTTTCTCTCCCTCTGGATATTCAGAACAATATCAGAGTGGGTGTGTACAGCCTCTGGGATTTTGCCAATAGTATCATCGTCTCCCTCCCAGGATATAGGGAACCATATCACAAGGAGGTGTACACCCCCTGCGATATTGGGAGTGATATCATCCTCTCCCTCCCTGGATATTAGGAACAATATCACTAGGGAGTGTACACCTCCTGCAATATGGAGACTAATATCATCCTCTCGCCCCCTGGATATTAGGAACCATATCATAGGGGTGGTGTACACCCCCTGTGAAATCAGAAGAAATATCATCCTCTCCACCTTTGGATGTTAGGGACAATATCACGGGGGAGGTCTACGCCCCCTGCGATATTGGGAGTCGTATCATCCTCTCCCACCCAGGATATAAGGAACAAGACGACCGAAGGGATGTACACCCACTGCCATAGTTTCAATAATGTCATCCTCTAACCCCTGGCTGTTAGGAATAACATCATAGAGGGGTGTACACTTTCTTCGATATTGGGAGTGATATCATCCTCTCCCCGCCGGATATCAGGAACAAGTCTATTAATTATTAATATTAATAAATATAAGAAAAATTAAGAGTAATCATCGATATTAATAATCACAATGATAGTAAAATACTAGTTAAAAATGTTAACGATTAGCATTAATAATCAATAGTAATATCACTATTAATAAAATAATGATATCAGCAATTGTTACTTAAATCAATACTAAGTGATGCTGGTAATAAAATAACAATTAATATTAACAATTATTTTAAGCATGCATAATCATATATTTAAAATTATCCATAATAACGGTATCCTATTAATAGTATCATTGATAATTGTTAATATCATGGATGTTTAATAATTAATCATATTACTCCTAATACCGCAGGGGGTGTACACCTACCTGTGATGTTGTTCCTAATATCCAGGGACAGAGAGCATAGGATATTGTTCCTAATTATCAAGGAGGGGAGAGTGTAATATTACTCCCAATATGACAGGGTGTGTACATCCCTCCCAAGGCATTGTTCTTGCCATTCAAAACGAGAAAGGATGACATGACTCCAGATATCGAAGAAAGTGCAAACCCACGTGTGATCTTCTAATATCCAGAAAGGAAGAAGAGGATAGTAATCCTCATATGGCAGGAGGGGTACACTCACTCTGATATTTTTCCAAATATGCCGGGGGGAAAGAGGATAATTGCATTCCCAATATCGCACCAAGGGTTGTACACCCCGTGTGAGATGGTCCTTCATAATGTTTCAAGGCGGGAGGGATGATATTATGACATATATGGCAGAAAGTGTACACTCCCCAGGGATATTGTTCCCATGAGCCTGGAGGGAAGGGGATGATATTACTTTAAATATTACAGAAGGTGTACACGCCCCCAGTGATATTGTTTCTAATTTCCACGTGGGAGAGGAAGATATGACACCCAATAATGCAGGGAGTATTAACAACCCTGGGATATTCTTCTTAACATTCAGGGAGGAAGAGGATATTACTCCCAGTACAGACGGGTGTACACCCTCTGATACTGTACACACTGAGAGTATACACCCATCTGTGAAAGAGTTCATAATTTCCAGAGAGGGAGATGATATTACTCACAATATCATAAACAGGCTGTGAGTCCACCATGGCCCCTAATAGCCAGCGGGAGGAGAAGGGGTGGCTATTAGTCCCCACCTTGTGGGGGTGCCTCACCCCCCTGCGAGGTGACTCCTAATAGCCAGAGGGGGAGAGGGGGTGGCGATCAGTCCCCACCTCGCGAGGGGTGCCTCACCGCCCTGCGATGTGGCTCTTAATATCCGGGGGGGAGAGGGAGTGGCTATTAGTCCTCACATCGTGGGAGAGGTCCTAAAATAAAATATATGTTAACTATTTAAAGGTGTGAATTGTATTACATATAGAAAAATGTGTGTTTAGCGTACAAATGTGTGCGTTTATGTCAAATACATGAAAACACATAATCCAGGTGTTTTGGTTCATACCACTGTAGAGACTTTTCGGTTTCTTTTCATACAACTGCCCAGCTGGGGCCCAGAACCAACACCCACCAGCTGTGTCACTGCATCTGTTGTTTTACTGTCACACACCGGCCCTACCCCACAAAAACAAACAAACAAACAAAGCCATGGCACTTAATAAAAAATTAATTTTACAACATTATTAGAGATGACTTGTGGTCTTCTTTGAAGAGATTGCAGCATGTGAAGGATTTCAAATACAACTATGTTCTGGGTCTCCTGATCTAAGGACCTGTCCACAGTGGTGGCTTTAGCAGTGCTTCATGCAAACTTCCAGAAGGCAAGTGTGTCATGTCTAAGAGCAAACTAGAGTTCACGCCTCAGCACTGTGTGCCTCTTCTTTCTTCCATCCCACGGGCACCGTCTTCTCTCAGGGAGCTGGTGCTGTGCTCTGAGGCTCTGTCCCACCAGTCCCTGCCAAGCCCCTGGTGCCACTGTGGAGAACCAGCCTCCGTCGGTAAAAGCGTGTTGTGCAGGAAACAACTCATCCAAATCTGTTTAAAAACCACACATTTGCGATGCCTATAGGCCTCAGAAGGTGGAGGCAGACAGGTAAAGGCAGCTGCCATGGGGGCTGAAGTTCAAGCCGGTCTGTCCGGCGACAGATGGGCACCGTCTGCAGTGAGCCACTGCACATTTAGCGAGGCTGTCTGGCCCCTCACCTCTGCCAAACCTCCACCCGTCAAGTCTGGCCTGGATTCTCACATGCCTGCACAGCCTTCATCTGGTTCATAACTCAGCTCACAAAGGGCCCCATACAAAGGCCCCCGTACGGCGGCAAGGACGGCGGTGGTCACACTTGTGGCCATTTATCCTCTCTGCATCTAGCTCCTCTTCCTGAGGCAACAGCACCTCTGAAGTCACAGCCTGGCCTCCCAACTCTCCCCCG
>NW_020257959.1:0-36821 GCF_003255815.1 Theropithecus gelada
GCGACCTGGTGAATAGATTTAGAGGAATATTTAATACTTGGCACCACTCTGATCCCTTCTTCTCTCATGCTTAGTTACAACTGCCGCCTCCTAGGACAGAACACTTTGAGCTCTGTGAGTAGGAATTCAACATGTTCTACATCAGAAGTTTTAGTTAAGCAGTATTTTCTGTGAATGCCCGGATCCTAAGTGCTCACTGTACTGGTGTGTGGCGTCGAAGAAGAAACCAGGACTTGGGGCTGCGTCTATGGTGCAGTGTCCGCGTTCCTATATGTGAGATGAGGGCCATGACACACGGCCTAGAAGGTTCAGACTGTGGGATTGAATAGATCTGCCCACTCCTGGGAAGCCTGGAGTCTAACTCGACTTGGGCTGGTTTTAGGGAGATGCTGGTAGCGCTGTCCTCACAGGTCACTGGGAGGGGCTCTGGCACCGTCCCTATCAGGTGTCTCATGATCAGCCCAGCTTGTTCGTCTCAGAAGCTGCTGGTCGTGTTCTCGTTCCTGTTGTTTGTTGCGTGTTATTTTGGTTCTGTCCATGTGGGGACCTAGGAAGTTCCACAGTGAGAGGAGAGCCGCTGAGCCGCCTTCCTGCCTAGACGCCAGCCCCACGGAGGACCATAACTGTTTGAGGGTGGCTTCTGCGCCCGGCCTCACCTGTGGAGGAGGAATTGATGCAGTGGTACTTTCTAAGCTCCTGGGGCACACAGTGCTGTTGTGTGGATCCACAGGCCACTGTGGCTTCCGAGCACGTGCTCCCGGAGGAGAGGACTCTGCGGGCACTGATAGTGGGAGCTGGCTGAGAGTCCAGTGAGTGAGACTCCCTGTGACGTGCACAACTGCCATCTGCACAGCCCCTCCTGACGCCAAGATGGTCATGCAATAAATGCACAAAGCGCATCTCCAGCAAAAAGCCGCCGAGTGTCCACATCCAGGATATCCACCACGGTGGCTTTTTGGTGTTAATACGATGAATGTGAGCAGCAGGTGGTCTGCGTTCTGGGTGAGTGTGTGACTGTGCCACTGCAGTTTTGTTCTCATGTCTTGATAAGCATGAACGGTTCCTGACAAGGGTAGGTAAGGATGCTGTGACCTGAGACACTGCAGTATTGTAGTTTGAGGAACCAAGGAGTTTTTCTCTCTTGTAAACTCATGAGGGAGGATGTTCCAGGATGGTGACTGCTCCATGAGGTATTCAGGGATCCAGGTTCGTTTCAGACCCCTGCTCTGCGTCCCCAAGGACACTGCCGTCCTTCCTGTGGTTGGGACTGGGTGATTGCCACGCTGGCGGGGGGGAGGCTTAAGGTGAGAGTGGCCATGATTTACCTAATCTGCATAATGACAGGGAGCCTGGGAGTGAAGTGTAGCCATGGCCTGGAGGATGGATGATGGATGTTGGTGAAGGACTGGCTGCACTCACCGCAGCTGGCCCAGGGATGGGGAAGCATGGCTGAGTATGCCGTTCAATGGTACCTGATTCTTTCAGATTTGACTTCCTTATGGATTTTCTGCTGTAAAGAGGAGAGAGCCTGTGGTTCTAGGCCAAGCTTCTCACTCATCTCATAACATCTTGTATCCCTTAGCCAACATTTATGTCAAGTTTTAGAAGTCCTATCAAACTGGCAAGATTTCTCAATTTGGTTTAACCATTGGATTCTATATCTGTGTCTGCATCTCTATTTTACATCTATGTGGTTATTTGACACTCTGTAGTACCTTTGTAATAGGTTCTATTTGGTGGAAGTTACTTTCAACAAACCCTTGCTGCTACTTGAATTTTCAAGGTTGCAAGTAGAAAGGAGAGAATAAAAACCACATCTTCTCTAATTTTAAAATTTGTTGTTTCTCAAATCACACCAGAAGTACAAATATTACAAATTACAAAAGCAATCAGAATCAAGGTTAAGAGATTTCTGGGTGATTCTGGCTAATCAGCAGTATTTGCTGAGGTGTGTGCGGCAGAGCTACACGCCAAGAAGCCCAGGAGTGGGGAGAGTTGGGAGGCCAGACTGTGACTTCAGAGGTGCTGTTGCCTCAGGGAGAGGAGCTAGATGCAGAGAGGATAAATGGCCACAGATGTGACCACCGCCACCCTTGCCGCGGTACTAGGGCCTTTGCGAGCTGAGTTATGAACCAGATGAAGGCTGTGCAGGCGTGTGAGAATCCAGGCCAGACTCGACGGGTGGAGGCTTGGCAGATTTGAGGAGGTAGTGAGGCACCCCCTACAAGGTGGGGACTAATAGCCACCCCTTCTCCTCCCGCTGGCTATTAGGGGCCATGGTGGACTCACAGCCAGTTTATGATATTGTGAGTAATATCATCTCCCCCTCTGGAAATTATGAACTCTTTCACAGATGGGTGTATACCCTCTGTGTGTACACTATCAGAGGGTGTACACCCGTCTGTACTGGGAGTAATATCATCCTCTTCCTCCCTGAATGTTAAGAAGAATATCCCAGGATTGCTTCTACTCCCTGAATTATTGGGTGTCATATTCTCCTCTCCCACATGGAAATTAGAAACAATATCACTGGGGGCGTGTACACCTTCTGTAATCTTTAAAGTAATATCATCCCCTTCCCTCCAGGATCATGGGAACAATATCCCTGGGGGGTGTACACTTTCTGCCATATATGTAATATCCCTCCCGCCTTGAAACATTATGAAGGACCATCTCACACCGGGTGTGCAATCCTTGGTGCGATATTGGGAATGCAATTATCCTCATTCCCCCTTGCATGTTTCGAAAAATATCAGAGTGAGTGTACCCCTCCTGCCGTATGAGGATTGCTATGCTCTTCTTCCTTTCTGGATATTAGAAAGAATATCACACGTGGGTTTGCACTTTCTTCGATATCTGGAGTCATGTCATCCTCTCTCGTTTTGAATAGCAAGAACAATCCCTTGGGGGGAATGTACACACCCTGCCATTATGGGAGTAATATTACGCTCTCCCCGCTTTGATAATTACGAACAAAATCCCATGCTCTCTATCCCTGGATATTAGGAACATCATGACAGGTAGGTGTACACCCCCTGCGGTATTAGGAGTAATAATATGATCAATTATTAAACATCCATGATCGATATTAACAATTATCAATGATATTATTAATAGGATACTGTTATGGATAATTATTTTAAATATATGATTATGCATGCTTAAAATTAATTGTTAATATTAATTGTTATTTTATTACCAGCATCACTTAGTATTGATTTAAGTAACATTAATTGCTGATATTATTTTATTATTAGTAGTGATATTACTATTGATTATTAATGCTAATCGTTAACATTTTTAGTATTTTACTATATTTCTTGTAATTATTAATATCGATGATTACTCTTAATTTTTCTCATATTTATTAATATTAATAATAGACT
Organism: Theropithecus gelada; assembly: GCF_003255815.1. Classification (NCBI taxonomy): domain Eukaryota; kingdom Metazoa; phylum Chordata; class Mammalia; order Primates; family Cercopithecidae; genus Theropithecus; species Theropithecus gelada. The sequence continues at coordinate 3,387 of NW_020257959.1, forward strand.
TGTTCCTGATATCTGGCAGGGAGAGGATATTACTCCCAATATCGAAGAAAGTGTACACCCCTCTATGATGTTATTCCTTACAGCCAGGGGGTAGAGGATGTCATTATTGAAACTATGGCAGTGAGTGAACATCTGTTCGGTCGTCTTGTTATATCCTGGGTGGGAGAGGATGATACAACTCCCAATATAGCAGGGGGTGTACATCCTCCTGTGATATTGTTTCTTACATGCAGGGGTAGAGGATGATATTACTCCCAATATCGCAGGGGTTGTACATACCTCCTGTGACATTGTTCCTAATATCCCGAAGGGGGAGAGCATATTACTCTCAATATGGCAGGGGGTGTACACCTCCTTTGTAATATTGTTCTTAATATCCATGATGGGAGAGGATGATATGACTCCCAATATCACAAGAAGTGTACGGCCACCTGTGATAGACTTCCTAACATCTAGATGGGGAGAGGATGATACTACTGCCCATATCACACGAGTTGTAAAATCCCTTCGATATTTTGCCTACAATCCTGAGGGGAGAGGATATTATTCCCGATAGCAAAGAAGGTATACACCCCCCTGTGACACTATGCTCAATATCCGCATTGGGAGACTATGACATTACGCCCAATATCACAGGGGATGTACACCCACCCTGGGATATTGTTTCTTATATTGAGAGGGGGAGAAGATGCTATTGCTCCCAGTAATGCAGGGGCTGCGGCTGTACACCCCTCCTGTGATATTGTTCTTAATATCCTAGGGAAGAGAGGGTGATACTACACCCAATATCTCATGGGCTGTATGGTGTCCGCTCAGAGATGTGTGGGGCTCTCTTACACCAGTAATTCCTTCTCTAACTTTAGCCACATGCTGGTCATCCAGGGGCCTCCTAAAATCCAGGAGCATAAAAACAAGTGGAATTTCTGAGAACCAAAGATGGCGCACGGTTCTGGTTGGGCTGCGACAGGCAGTTTTGTGAAAAAACAGATGTATTTCCCACAGTTCTGGAGTCTGGAGGTCTAAGGTGAAGGTGAGTTCAGGGCTGGCTCCTCCTAAGGCCTCTCTCCTTGACTTTCAGATGGCATCTTCTCTTGTGTCCTCGTGCGGTTGTCCCTCTATAGATGTCTGTGTCCTGATCTCTTCTTACAAGGGCATCAGTCCTAATGACTTTGTTACCTTAATCACCTCTTTAAAAGGTCTATCTGCACATACAGACGCATTCTGAGGTCCTGGGTTAGGACTACAACCTGGGAATCTTGGGGTATGCAACTAAACTTGAAGCAGATGGGGTCTTATGAACCTGTGTCACCCAAGCTCATGCCAGAGCCCCATGAGGGAGCCCCATGTCCCCCCTTTGATATGGTTTAGCTGTGTCCCCACCAAAATCCAGTCTTAAATTCTCAGGTTTTGTGGGAGGATGGAAGTGATAATTTGACAGCAGAGAAGACAATTGCCGCCAGGAAGGGGAGAGGGGACCCCAGGCCTCCGAAGGTTGGAGGGTCTCGGGCCCCGGGCCCTGGGCAGAGCAGGCAGCCCCACCCCTGTGACACCCCTGATGACCGCTCAGTAGTTGGAAAAGGTGGAATCATATACAGAGGCTGGTTGGGGAGATAGGAAGTTGTTGAATGAGTTTTTAAATATTTCCATCAAAATTCTTACTGCACCCTTGGTGTTGGTGGGGACTAGTGGCTTCTCCATGTGCCTGGCTTCTTCCTGGCTCTGACTCTGGGAGCCTGGCCTGGCCTGGCCTGGCCTGGCCTAGGGCTGCTGGTTGGATTCATTGCTGGCAGCAGGTAGAAGGTGGAGGAGGGAGAGGAGCTGTCCTCAGTCCTCTCTTACTCATGCCTGTCCACGTTGGCAGCCCCTCCCCAGGCATCCCTTGCCCATGATCTGGGGAGTGCTATTCTCACTTCCCTTGGGCCCTGCCCACCGATCTCCAAAGAATCCCATCAGTGACTCCTTTTAATCACCTCTTTGCCTGTGAAAGTCTTCTGGGGCCTCCTGACTGATCTAAGGAGAAGTCTGGCTATCTGTGCAACTTGTAAAAGTGAAGTGAGTCATTCACACTGGCATGTATCTACAAGTCACACAGCTTTGCAACTGGAGTGACTTTAAGCTCATCGAACCAAACCTTCCATGACAGATGAGGACACCCAGAATCATAGGATAGAAGTGACTTGCTCCCATCTGGGTCGGCCACGCTGAGACTCAAGCGCAGAGTCTAGCAAAGCACACTTCGTCCTCCCTTAGAAGGAAGATCCTGCCCGCACAGCTCACCTCCAGCTACCCTAGGTCCCCCCATTCTCCCTTAGAGGGAAGTTCCTGCCAGCATGGCTCACCTCCACCTACTCTGGGTCTCCCCCACCCTCCCTTAGAAGGAAGGTCCTGCCAGTATGGCTCACCTCCACGTACCCTAGGTCTCCCCGTCCTGCCAGCATGGCTCACCTCCACCTACTCTGGGTTTCCTCCACCCTCCCTTAGAAGGAAGGTCTTAGAAGGCAGCATGGTTCACCCTCCCCTAACCTAGGTCTCCCCCACCCTCAGAGGGGACTCTTTGGGTCAGTCACAAGACTACTCCGGACATCTGTAAGAACAAATGGTTTCCAGCACAGTCCTTTCCTGGGGTCTGCCTTTTCCCTCTGGGATGCTTGGAAGTTGAAGGGGTCAGGCAATTCAAGTTCTCCCTGGTATCTCAGGGGCCACTGACACACAAGAAAATGTGCTGCTCTGCTCGCTGTTTGACTTTGATGGATGCAAATTTGTTCTAAATGAGCCTGACATTCATTAGCATGTAAACATATGTTAGTGGTGGCGGCTCGCAGGGCCACATGCTGATGGATCTCGTGGGCTTTCCCCGCCGGACACCACCAGGCTGCCTGGGTCTTTGCTGCTTCTGGCTAAGGCTCCAGATGTTGTTTTTCTTGCACTATGAAGTAGGCATTTTAGCTACAGATATATATATGTGTGTATGTGTGTGTGTGTATGTGTGTGTATATATATATATATATATATATATTGCACGAAAGAAACAGACAAATCTGTGAAATAGAACTTGAGTTTATGCGCCGATCTACTGGAAGGAGCCTCTTAGAATGTCAGCTGCTCAGTGTGTGCTTTGACTCCCAGGCAGTTCTCTCTGTCCTGTGGTTCAGATTCTGTGGGGCTGAATTATATATTTGATTCCAGTTCTGCTCAATATTTCCCCACAAGTAGTGTTTAGGATGCGACTGATCCCTTTAAAGATATCTGCAGCAGGAATAGTGCAGAGAAAAAAACACTCCATGCTAAAATATTTTGAGCTGAAGGCAATTAAGAAGCGCTCTGGCCTTCCCTCTATTTTCAGAAAAGCACACAACATAATCATATTATACAAAGACAAAAGTGCCCTTTCTCCCCTCTCTGCCAGAAAGGACGCAGGTCAATCTCTGCAGACAACTTCAGACCCTTATCATTCAGGAAACGGCACCAGACGAATTTACACAAAAATCTATCATTTATTGGCCTTCCCACAATTTGTTGCCCCCAATGACCCAAAGTCCTTTTACTTTGTCTTGGCCCTTCTATAAACATTTATTATCCTTGTTGAAGATGTTATATAAAAGAAAGCTCTGAGCTGTCTCTTTGAGATTCCCTCATTCCCTGTGTATCTCCCATGTATATGTGAAATATACATGCTAATAAGCCTCCGTTTGCTTTTTTGGGGGTTCATCTGGTTTTGTTATAGGAACCCCAGCCAATGAAGCTAAGATGGGTGGAAGAAAAGATTACCTTTTTCTCCCCTGTAGTAGCATTTTTCTAGCAATAGCATTCTTTTTTTTTTTTTAGATTTCTGTTGAATACACACACACACACGGCAATGTAAAAAGAAAGAAGTGTGGGGAGTCCTGATGAAATTTTAGGTCCCAGAGATTCCTAAATATGTTGGGAAGTTGTCTGTAAACATTGATTTTTTTCCCACATTTATTCTCATATTTTTGATTTTTTTTTTTCTTCTGAGATACCATTTCTAGATTGTTTTCTCTACATTTTCTTGCAAGTCCGAGAGAGTATGCTGGTTAGTAGTGTGTCCAATGCACCACCTCTGTCCTTGTCAGTAAAGAAATGTAATTGAGAGGGATATGAGAGTCACACTACACAGGGACGGAAACACAGATATGAAGTAAATAAAAACACGTGAAAACCCAGCACTTCCTGGAACTCTCACCTGCTCCTGTGCCGATATTCATCCTTCAGCTCTGCCTCCGTTCTTCCCTTCTTTTCTCATGCTATAGGGTCTGCTTTGGAGATGTTATCTCCTTTCATTCTTCCAAAGTCAAGCTTCTAGCTTTGGTTGGAACTGCAGACCCATTGACTCATTCAGCAAATACTTTCTAAGCACATGGATAGTCACTGAGAATACCATGGTTCACCAACATGACCGTGGCCCCTGCTCTCACGAACTTGCGGCCTGATGGGGAGAATGGACACTAATATGACAATCACTCTAATGGGTTTCTGATGAAGAATTGAGGAAAGCGCACCAAAGAAAGGGAAGCGGGATTCTCGCAATTTAGGCTGTAAAAGAACCTGGTGTATCTTGGGATAAGAGGTAGAAAACCGATGCATTCTGGAAGGTATGATCCCCTTGCAGTCTGGAGAGAAGTAGAGGTTGATTGTTGAGGGGGGTGGAGTGTAGGGACACCACGGTCTGAACAGAGATGGGGGTGCGTGCAGAATGCCTCTTGCAGCAGGAAACAGGCACGTGCAAGGAAGTAAGCACGGGAGAAAGTGGCACAAGACAAGAATGAAGGCAGGCAGGGGCTGGGAGATGATGGTAGATGCTTTATTCTCTTAATAACAGCAATGGCATGCTGTTGAAAGCACTTGAGGGAGGTGGGGAAGTGGGTATGACATGTTTAGTGTTTGTAAAATTATCACATTGTCTTACCCAACTATACTCTTATTTTTAAATTTTTAAGTTCTTGGATACAGGTGCAGGTCTGTTACATAGGTATACATGTGCCATGGTAGTTTGCTGCACCTGTCAACCCATGATCTAGGGTTTAAGCCCTGCTTGCATGAAGTATTTGTCCTAATGCTCTCCCTCCTCTTGTCCCCACCCCCCAACAGGCCCCCGTGTGTGTTGTTCCTGTGTCCATGTGATCTCATTGTTCGACTCCCACTTATGAATGAGAACATGCGGTGTTTGGTTTTCTGTTCCTCTTTTAGTTTGCTGAGGATGATGGCTTCCAGCTTCATCCATGTCCCTGCAAAGGACACGAACCCATTCTTTTTTATGGTTGCATAGTATTCCGTGGTATATACGTGCTACATTTTGTGTATCCACTGTATCATTGATGGGCATGAGATATCCTCTTAACCATGTGATCCAGCAATTGCACTCTTCGGTATTTATCCAAAAGAGATGAAAACTTGTATTCACAGAAAAACCTGCACATGGACATTTATAGAAGCTTTATTCATAATTGTTAATTTTATAGCAGCTTTATTCATAATTGCTCAAACTCGGAGGCAACGAAGAAACCAAAATGTTCTTCAGTAGGCGAGTGGATAAATAACCTGTGATATATCCAGACAATGGAATATTCTTTAGCACTGAAAAGAAGTGAGCTGTCAAGCCATGAAAAGACACGTAGGAACTTTAAACATGCACGGCTACACAAAAGAGGCCCATCGGAAAAGACTAAATACTGTAAGCTTCCAAGTAAAGGACATTCCGAAAAAGGCCAGACTATGGTGTGAAAACATCCGTGGTTCCCAGGTGTTGGGAAGAGGGAGAGATGATGGGGTGAGAAACACGGAGATTTTTAGGATTTTAGTGCAACTGCTCTGTACGATGCTATCATGGTGGATACATGTCATGACACATTTGTTCAAACCCATAGAACCAGCACCAGGACGGAGCCCTCATGTAAACTGTGGACTCTGGGTGACAATATGTCAACGTAGGTTCTTCAATTGTTCCAAATGCTCCCTGTGGGCAGGAGAGTTGTTAGTGGGGGAAGGGAAGGCATATAAAAGGACTCTCTGCATCTTTCCCTCAATTTTTCTGTGAACGTGAAACTGCCTAAAAGATAGTGTATTTTTAAAAAATAAAGGGAAAAAAACGGAAACCAAAAGTCCTCACAAAAATCAAATGAGAAAATGATCACACTGGGTGCTTCAGGTCAAAATGGAAGGACAAGGGCTGTAGTTACCATCCCACCTGACGACTTTTTTCTAACTGCTTTTCAGCATTGTTCTGGAATCTAGTCAGTGCAATAAGACAAGTTGAAATATATAAAATGCACTCTTATTAGAAAATAAGATTTAAAACTATCTGTATCTGCAGGTGACATGATCACCTGTGTGGAAAATCTCCTGAAATCACACAAAGCCACTAAAACTAATAATAAGTTACTTACTACTAAGTGAGTTTGGAAAGTTTGCAAGATACAAGCTAAACACATAAGCAATATTCATTTCTTTATACACTGGCAAAGAAATAATTGGAAATGGAAATTTACCAAGCAATATTATTTATAGCTCATCAAAACATGAAATACTTCAGACTAAATCTGACAAAAGATGTGTAAGATCTATACACTGAAAAGCAGGCAGTGATGCTGAGATAAATTAAAGAACTAAATAAATGAAGTGATATACTGTGTTCATGGATCAGCAAGCTCAATATTGTTAAGATGTCAGTTCTGCCCTTGTGGATCAGAGGTTTAATGCAATTCCAATCAAAATCCCAGTATGATTTTATTTTACTTTATTTTTCAGTAGAAATGAACTAGCGGATTCCAAAATGTGTCTGGAAATTTAAAGAACCCAAAAGAGCTAAGACAACTTGGAAAAAAACGGTGGAGGACTTACCTGAACTATCAAGATAGTGTGGTATTGGTATAATAAGAGAAAACTGGGTTAATGAAACCTCCTAGAGGGTCTAGTAATAATCTCACAAACATGTTACATATACGTAGTGGATTTTTGAATAAAGGTTCAAAGACATTAAATTAGAGAAAGGACGATAATGATGATAGAAGGATTAAATACCATAGGCCAAAAAGAGAAAAAAGAGCTCCTGCTAAATATCTTCACACTGTTGGTGTGACTCATGCAATTCAATTCACATTTTGCGTGTCTAGAAGTTGAACAGACCTCTTCATTCTCTTTCCCCAATTCACTCCACAGAGCTGCTGATGTCTTTCAGTGGAACTTGGAAGTTTGCTCTTCTTTTTAAAATGACTCTCTTAGATACTGTTTATGCAAGAAGTTATGGGACTATAACTTACAAACACTGTTCTAAACCTTGGAATCACATATTCCCCTTTTTCTCTACTTATCGTTTCTAATCAGTTTCCCATTTCCTCTTTCTCCTCCTTATTTACACTGCATTCCTTTTAGTTCAGGTTCTTGTTACCCCACTTGATCTCTTGATGCGGTCACCTGAATGTCCTTCATATTCCAGCCTCCTGGAATCCGTCCTTCAAGACCCTGCAGAACTGCCCTCCAGACCTGCAGGTGTGACCTGGAATCAAGGATCTCAAAGCCGAGTGGGATCTGAGAGGCTCTCTAGACCAATCCTCCATTACAGAAGTAAACCTTTTGATGACTTCAGAGCCCAAAATATTTGCACTGCAGGCAGACTCACCTAAATCAGTCAATGTGACGTTCAGTCTTCCCGTGGTATTTTCCTCTCTGCATCTCCCTACTTTCGGTCAGCCATTTCTCACTCATGACACCGAATCCTTCATTCACATCACATTATTTTTCTCCACACACACTCATTTGTTTTCTGCCTGGGTTTTTTGTTACATTATTTCCTCTGCTGGAAATACCATTTTCCAAGATCTGACTACAGAATTTTAACGTATTCCTCAATGATTCACATATCACATATTCTACCAAATGGGTAAAGATTCTGTCACCTCCTCCCTTATCCTACGGCAACCTGGAGAACGTTCTTCTCTTAGCCAATAGGATTTATCATGGTCCTTCTTTATCTCAACAGTAGTTTAGCAAGACTGAGAACCGGGAAGTAGATTTTTCTCCCAGGGGTGAGAACTGTCTTAGTTTAGCAGATCTCCCTGGGTCTCCATTCTGGTTGTAGAAAAGCAACCCATAGGGCATGGTGGGGAGGAGAAGAAGGGGAACTAAGCTGTGTTGCATGAAGATGGACAGTTGTGACCCTTACTCCGGGGTTGGGAGTTGAGGCCCCTAGGAAGGAGAAGCTGTAAGGATGAAGACGAGGCATAAAAAGTGATACAGGCCGGGTGCCGTGACTCACGCCTATAATCCCCAGCAGTTTCGGAAGCCAACGTGGATGGATCACGAGGTCAAGAGTTCAAGACCAGTCTGACCAATATTGTGAAACGCTGTCTCTACCAAAAATACAAAAATTAGCTGGGTGTGGTGGCACAGACCTGTAGTCCAGCTACTCGGGAGGCTGAGGCAGGAGAATCACTTGAACCTGGGAGATGGAGGTTGCAGTGAGCCAAGATCATGACACTGCACTCCAGCCTGAGTGACAGAGCAAGACTTCATCTCAGAAAAAAAAAAAGTGATGCATAGTAACAAGACTTCCCGAGGAGAAGAGGCAATCAGCAACCTTCTCCAGGATGGGATGGCTGAAGACCCTTTAAGAACAAAGGTGTCTAACTTTCCTCCTTTAGGTTGCTCTATTGGGATTTAATGAACCCTCCCAATCTACTGTATTCAGTATTTGGCATGAGTCAATTCAGGGGAATTCTAGAAAACATAGCTGGCTGTTATCAGGTTAATGTAGATTGGGAGGTAGGGAAAAACCCCAGGAGACACGTAGGAAGGACAATACGTGAAAACAAACTTGGAGTCAGTTCACCCTTCAAACAAAATCCAGTTTCCAGAAGACATTGTGAGGGCTGCTGGGTCTTCCTCACCTGAAGATGGGGGATTCCAGATAATTATACTTGAATCTCACAAGATGGGGTGATCACCACCAGCTCTCAAATGGGATGAGTTACAATATCTTCTATCGGGAGGTGGTAAATAAGAGGTTAGGTACACGTCTATAGTCATCACAATTTTGTCAAGATTGCTCTTTTTACTTCCATGTCATAGATGGAGAGCCTGATGCTTGTGGAAGTGATTGGCTCAGGGTCTCACCATCAAAAGTGCAGAGGAAAGATTCCAACATGTTTTAAAAGCTGCAAACTGAGCTGACTCCCATCCATGCTGTCATGCCGACTTTGAGATTTCAATCCTCCTGAAGGCAGGAAACTTATTCCATTTGCTTTTATATCCTCCATAACACTAGTGAACAAGTTTTGCTAAGTAACATGGAATATTTTGCTGACTCAAGGGGAAAAAGAAGAGACTTAAATGACACCATCACAAGTCAACATTCAAGGAACAGAGACATATTTAGCATTAGCTGTCTCAGTCAAATCAACAAACATGCACGTTTATCCTTTACATGGGGGTAAGACAGCAAACACAATTGAAAAAATGAGGCAAGTGTAAAAAATTTGTCACAAAGGGATTTTAGACAGGAGAGCAGTGAAGGAGGCTATAAAATGGTCAGCATAATCCATTTTAATGAATTATTAGCTGAAACATGCAAAGCATTTAGGATTTCTGGGAGAAGTGTACAAACACACCAAATGTTTGTCCGACATTTTCTTCACTGCTTCTGTCTTTCCACAGGCCTGGAGATGTTGACCAACGGCCTTGGGAGGAGAGGTTGCAGCTGAGCCCACACCCCCTCAAACTCCTTCAGACTGTTTTTGTAGACTAGTTTACCATTAACAGCAAATCCTAAGATTTACTCAATCAGTACAGCAGTCGTTGGCCAGAGTTCAAATTTCTGATTTGAAGGAATCTGCACTCTGCCTGCCAGGATCGACTATTAATGGCTTCGTCCGTAGAGGAGCTGTGTCTTTGCTCACTACGGAACAGTATTGAGGCTTCGAAAGGGGTATTTTGCTCGTCACCTCCTGGTCATCCTGCTCACCAAGAGCAGATACTGTTCTCAGCCCCTTATATTTACAAGGTCGTTTAATTCTCACATACCCCTTTCAGATAGATGCGACTATTACCCCATTTTACAGAGGAGGAAACCAAGAGGCAGAGGACATAGGTGAATTGTCCCAGATCACAGAGCTGGCCATGGAGCTGGAACTTGCACCCGGCCAGCCTGGCTCCAGAGTTCACTGCCCTCCTCCTGTACAGCATGTGTGACCTGCAGTAATCACCTCCCAAACAGGCAGGCACTGCGGATAGCCAAGTACACCTCATCCGACTTCAGCAAGGAGGAAGGTTCATTTTCATTCTGGCGTTCAGCTCAGTTAGGGCTGTTTTTATCACCACAAGGACACACAACCCAGAAAGCTCAGTCACGTGCCGTTGCCTTCTACAGTCACGGTTTTCTACTTTTTGGCCCCATTTTCCTGCCCACTTGGCCTGCTGGGTCGTAAATGATGTGTTACTACTTTTACAGAATGCAGGTGAGCAGGTGGCATGTCGAGGTGGGTGATTGGACAAGACTTTCCGACAGCTGGAAGCTTAGGGGAGAGCCGCGGTGGCCCCTTGTTATTCCCTCTGGGGTCGAGCGTGAGTCCCTCATCGCTGGTGCCAGGTGGTGTCACAGTTTTTAGCACCCGACAGCCAGGGCGGCTTCTGTGTCCAGCTCCCCCTGTCCCGCTTCTTTAGTGAGAGAAGTTCTCTGACTTGGGATTTTGCAGTCAGAAGAGTGACCATTACAATTTTCATTTTGAATATTGTGGCTCTGCTGGACTCTGGTGCAACAGGCTCTTTCATGAAGATTGGCAGAGATGCCGACGGCTAGGGCATCGGGATCAACGGGAGCGAGCAGGACTCGTGGGTTACAGCTCTTAGCTCCCCCGGGAGGGAGCCACAGAAATGTAAGTCTGCTCTTCACATGGCCGTAGACTCTCCCGTGTCCTCCATGGAACCTGTGGAGGCAGCGTTAGGCGCTGGCCGTCTCCGGGGCGTGAGCTCAGTGAGCAGGAGAACATCTGCCCTCCCACCCCTATCTCCGCAGCTGAGTCCTCTTGCAGTTTTGATTTTTGGAATGAACGCAGCAACCTGCCCCATTCTGCTGATGCTGCAAAAAGGAGCTGGAAAAGAACGTGCACAGCTTCTGCAGTCTTAGTATTTGTTACCTTGTAGTTTGGGAAACTTTGGCTTGAAACTTGGCTGCCCCAGTACAGTACAAAGGTATGCTGAGGATTCTATGATCCTGCTAGATTCTTCCAGGAGGTCAGGTTGAAAACGAGCTAGATGCTCTCTCTGCCTCTGTTTGTTTCTTTCTCTTGTCTGTGTGTGTCCCATCTCCCTGTTCCTCTGTTCGCCTTTTCCTCTCTTCTCCCTCCCTTGCTATTGCTCCAAAGAATATTCTTGTTGAATTTGTTTCTCCATATCTTCTGCCTTTCCTTAGAATACATTCCTGAGTCTACTCATTGTGAAAAGCAAACGGCCTTTAGATGTTTTCCAAATCTAACAGATGGGGGTCCTTTCAGACAGAGCTTCATTTTACACTTTTATCAAGAAGCCCGTGGCTCCCTGCTCACCATGCTGCAGTCACCCTCAGGAGGTTCATGGAGAGCAGAGGCCTTGGGGCTACATTAAGGGCTGTCTTTTTTCCAATGTCACGAAGGTATACTTTGGGGGGGGGCAGCTGAAGTAGGAAAGTGACATCAGCACTTCCTGTATGGCATGGGTTGGTCAAGTACAGTGTGCACCCGACCCCCGGACTGGCTCTAGGTGGGGACAAAGGACTTCAGTTATTACAGGGTGGGTTGGGCTGGCAGCTGCCCAGCTCTGGGGACAGATGTGTCGGCTTTCGAAGCCCAGGTAGCGCCTCTCTGACTGCACAGCCCTCCTCACCTCTTCAGTTCCTGAAGGGAAAGACCCCAGGAGACTCTGAGGTGAAGAACGCTCTTCCATTTTCAACTCACCCACCATTAGGGTTCTGCCCCCTCGACCCTCCAGTTCCCCAACCGTGAAGTTCCCATGGTCCCTGGCCAGTCACTTGCGGAAGCCTCGCTCTCCAGGACCTCTGGAAAGAGGCACCCTACTCGAATGCATGCTTCTCCATGAATATTTGCTCTGGTAATAGCTGAGAATAAAAAGCCATATCTAACAGTTTGATTGCAGGTGCGTGACCCCGGGGCAAGTGATTTTGGGAAGATGGGGCTGGCTGGCGCCCTGTGTCCTGGCTTTTCTTCTGAGCCTCTGCAAAACCACTTTTGAGAAAACTAATCGGGGTGGGTACTCCTGGGGGGCATTTTCTTCTAAGTGAAAATCTGTAGAATTCCTGCAGCTGCAGGAGCTGGGGTTTTCTGTCACAACCTTGTGGGGACAGGGGCTGCCCTTCTGTGTCCTGGCAGTGTGGGACCTGTTTCTTATCCAGACTCTTATCCAGAAGAGGCAGGTGCCTGGCCAGTGAACTGCCCAACTCAAATTTGTATGTCGCTCGTATCGACCTAAAATGAAATAAAAATAATAAACTCTAAAACATCCCATTTCTGGCATTAAAGAGACCTAGGAAGGGAAGGCTTAGGGCCGGCTTCTTCACAATCCAACTGTAAGTAGGGTAGCCGGATCCTGGCATCTGTATCTCCTGCTGGGTGAGGGACACAGGATCTCAGCGCCCAGGTGAGGCAACAATATTGAAAGAGGCTTCAGAAGAACTGGGCCAGAAGAGTGGAATCAAACGGAAAAGACTAAATTCAATCAGCTTGGGGAATGACCAGAGAGCGTCTGTTGGCCCAGCAAGGATTGAAAACAGATTCCCAGCAACAGGGCCATAGCAAAGCTCTCTCAGCACACCTGCCCCGACCATCAGCTGATGAGTGCTTGTGATTGTGCCATCCAAGGAGACGTAGCTATGTGGTCTTCCGCTGGTTCTGGGCACAGAGCATCTAAGACCCTTGGAATCTTTCAAGTGGTCAGAGTGCCCTTGTGTCGTCGGGACAGGCCTGGGAGCTGGGGACCCCTGGGCAGTTTCAGGGTGGGTCTGGGGTTCAGAAAGACCAAGGCAGGACTAGAGGGCTGGAGCTGTCAGTCTCCAACCCAACCTCTGACCTGGAGGGAGAGGGCTGGAGATGAGTCAATCCCCAGTAGCCAAAGATGTCATCAACCATGTCTACAGTGACACCTCTAGAAAACCCTAAATGGTGGGGTTGGAGAGCTTGCAGGTTGGGGAAAACCTTGACATTCTGGGAGGGCAGCATTCCCACTCCCCAGGGACAGAAGCCCTTGCACTTGGAACCCGCCCCTGCCCACCAGGCCTGGAGCAATGCACCTCTTCATCTGGCTGTTCACAGGTTCTTCATAACGAACTGGTGACAGTAGGTAAAGGTGTTGCCCTGGGTGCCATGAGCCAGTCTGGCAAGTTATTGAGCTTAAGTAGAAGGACATGGCAACCCCGATGTTTAGGTGGTCAGTCAGAAGCAAGGGAGACCTGAAACTTGCGATTGGCGAAGCAGGGGCAGGCTCATGGGACTGAGACCTTGACCGTGATTTTTCCTGTTGCAGCAATATGTCCAATTTCATAGCTGAAACACCAATAAATATTTCAACTGCTTTAACGTTCATGTGCAAGTTGTACTTAGGGGGTGTAACATCTGCCATTTAGATTTGGGAAGGACCCTCAGAACCAACCTCAGGGCCACCCGCCACATGTACATCAGCAATGTGGTGCAACTTGAACTCTGCAAATCAAGCCTCTAATGTCTTAGGGGAATCTGAACTTTCGATTTCATGCCCCGTGCAAGGTGAGTCCTTCCGAGAACACCCCTGGAGCACTTCACACATGGTTCAATGCTGATCAGTTCTCAATGATCTGTGCCGCCAACACTTTGATGCTTTGAACAACAACGTCCTATATCCCCCCCAACGGCAAGCTACAGATCTCATTAGCGAGCCAAGAGCCTCACGCTTCAGAGGGGTGGAGTGTGCATTAGTGACAGCTGAACTGTTTAGAAAGAGCCTGAAACAGCCGGCACCCGCTGGGCTGGAGTACAGGTGCCTAAATAGTGCAACAGCGGAAACATAAGCTAAACTCACAGGAAGAAAAATTCACATTAAAATTACACTGAAAGATTCTTCACCCATCATATTGGTAAAAATAAAAGGTAATAGGGCAGATAAGGGAGTGGAGAAAGAAGTGCTGCTGTTTACTGCTCAGCAGGGTGTATAGCCTCACAGGCTTCAAAAAGACAATCATCATAAAAGCCACATCGGTAGTTCTCTTTGAAACAGAACTCCCACTTCGAGAACTGTTTCCATTTGCCACGAAGGGGTCACTCACCGCAGCAGCAAAAGAGGGAAAATCACCAAACAGGGCAGGCTCAAATAACCTTAGTGCTCCCACAACGTAGCACTGTGCCACCCCGAGAACAGCACGGAGCTCGTTACGTGCTGACAAAGGACCCCAAGATACAAAATATGCGTGTGTGGGCAGTCTATCACATCTGTCACGTTTCTATCAGTTTCTCACATCTATCACGATGTGAGAAGACCCCCAAACCCAGGGCAGAGAATACACACAGGGTGGAGGGCACATGCTTCTGTCCCACAGCCCCAGGTGCCTCTGACAGGGAGCATGGGAAGCTCGCGGATGCTCTCACAGTCACAAAGGAGCGTTTCCATTGTGTCCTTCAGAACTTTTTGAAGATTTTACCATGAAGCTCCATTTATTTGAAAACTAAATATTAAAGAAAGGGAGCCAGGGGGCCTGGCCACAGCTGGGGGGCAGGGAGTGGGCTGGAAGGCTGGAAGCAGAGGCAGAGCCGCGGGGATGCTGGAGGGCGTCCACAGGGAATCGGGTTAGTGAGGCAGAGGGAAGCCCAGGGCTGCCTTCATTTCTTTTATGCCAAACCGGGCGAACAGAAAGGCAAGAGCTTCTGGAGTGCCTGGCCCCAGTGCAGCTCACCATGAAGGGGCATGAGGGGTCTGCCTCTGTGAGACTCCACGGGGAGGGGGTCCCTGCTGAGACCCACCTGACCTGGCATCCTGCACCTGCTGCTGATGGTGGCAGCACTGCTCGCATGGGCATGGCTACCCTGCTGGGCTTGAGCCCACACCCCATGCCTGGAGGGCTCAGCAGGAGACACAGGCTCTGGGGTCCCCAGCTGAGAAAAGAGCCAGGTTCCCTTTCAGGGGCCAGAGAGCCAGGGGCTGATGCTGCCTGTGACCCCATGAGTTGAGCGCCAGGTGTGTGCACCCTGAGAATGGTAAAGTGGCTCCTGGGAGGTGCCTGGGCACTCCTTGTGGGGCTGATGGGAGGCACGGTGGGCCCTGCAGCTGGGTGCTTCCTCACGCATCTGTGGAAAAGGCTTCTGAGACTTGGAAAAAGGGCTCTACTGCTGAAAACAGGCTTCATGGTCACACAGACTCACAGTCCTTGGTTTTCACACGTATCTGCCATGGGGGCAGCCAAGCTTGGCTGTTCCCACTCTGACTGGTGCCTTAAGGTGATGGACGGGCACGTCCTCTGGGGCAGAGAAGGGAAGCTGCCCAAGCACCAGTGTGGACACCGCACTGGCCCAGAAGCCTTCCAGGGAAGAGGAGCCTGATGCCCCACTGTGCAAAGCTGCTCTTCCCCATCTTTTCGATCATTTCCCAGGAGAGGGAACGCTGCCTCAAATGTCTGAAGCCTGACAAGGGCTTCAGAAGACTGGGAGTGAGGCTCGCAGCCAGAGGACTGGGAGCGTAGTCCACAGGAACGTAGGAACGTGGCAACATGGGAACACGGGAATGTGGGCTTTGGTGATGTGTGTTAGAAAAGCATTTAATAACCGGTTAATCTGTGCGGCTTGCAACGCACACTCACCTCCAGGCATCACGAGGCTGACATCCTGCATGGTGAGCACGGACAGCTTCTCTTCCGAGTCCAAACGAATGACTCCATAGGTCAGCCCGTGCATGGAGAGGACGCCCCGGCCCGGGGGCTGGTTGCTGTCATCCGTGGGCCTGTAACGACAGTTTTTAACTTGAATATGCAGGGACAGAGAAGCCATCACAACCACAGCTGTGCAGTCAGCACACACGCGGCAGGCTGGGCACCCCTGGCAACAGTGCCGGCCACCCACGTGGCCGCATTAGGGGGTGCTCCTTCTGTTTATGAACGGCTGCTGGCGAGTCTACTGCTTCCGCCTCTACGTTCTCAGGGAATCTCAAGAATACCTGAAAACTACGAAGGCAGCTCCTCTCCTGACCTCTCTATGCAGGTCCTGCACAGACCGGCTCTCTCTGTCCTCCCAGCTCCTGCTCACTGCATGGTCTGCTCTTCTAGTTTCGCAAACGTCTGGAAGGGGGTGCATCCACTCCAAGAATGCAGACAAAACCGCTGAACAGAAATGATGGAAATCCTGACTGTTCAGCCTCAATTCAGACGCAGGCTGTCTGGGCGTACGCCCAATTTTATACATAAGAATCTAAAATAAGATTTGTGCTGTGCCATTCTGGCTGCCAAGTTCTAAGGAAAATGATTTGGGTGGCAGGCAAGCTGTAGAATGAACTGTGGGTCAGGAGAAGGGGGTCCACACAAGGCAGGTTTCAGAAGACCACTGCGCACATGTGCACCACTCTGGGGTCCGCCCCACCTCCTCTGCCGGACACCCCAGCTTGCTCCCGCTTTGAGGCTTCTGTGCTGGTTCTCGCTGCTACTCAGGACATTCCTCTGGCAGACCTCCGCACGGCCCTCTCCCTCCGCGTCTCCAGAGTTTGGCTCAAATTTGAGACTTCTCATCCCCTCAGAAAACACTCCCCACCCAGCGTGCCCACCCCATAGCACACATCTCTGACTACCTGTGCGACCTTCTCCCTCAGACCCAACTCTCCAGTTTGTTTTGCTCACTGCTGCATCCCAGCCCTGGAAAATGTCTAGCAATAAATATCTGCTGACTGAATTTGTGAACAAATAAGTTAAAATCTGAGATCATGGATTATATTCCTGAAAACTAACAATTCCTCAATAGTTATCTAAGGGAGTCACCACAATTTAGGTACACATCACATTTGTTTCTGTAATTTTCCATATGTAAATCTTTAATGCACTTTACACTTAAAAGCTGGACCTAAGCTTGCTGTTTAACTTTAAAATATTATGGTTTATAATGAAGCTGAAGACATAAATGAGGCAACATAAAAATTGAAATTTGCAAGAGGAGATCTCATTGGAATGAATTAACTGGTGTACTGAAAAAAGCATGACAGACTCCTGAAACAGAAGTATTCTAGACGTAAGAATCAAAAAGGATAGAGCTAATCAGATAGAAAAGAAAAGTCTGCCCAAATAAGAAAACCCACACGGAACCACCTAGATAGCATGAGCTCAAATCACTGGGCTTTACATTAGTCTCCTGGTCTGTACTTCCCAGAGACCTCAAAAAAGCCAAAACTTCAAAATGAAAACACAGTGTTGTCAGTGGTCCTGCCACCATTCCCTCACCCTAACAGTCCTCTACAAAGATCGATGTGGGAGTCAGGAACTGTGAGATTCAGTATCTGCTCTGGGTTGAATCATGTCCCTGCAAAAGATCACCCCTCGTATCTGTGACCTTATTTGGAAGCAGGGCCTGTGCACAGATACCCCTGGACTTACAATGGGGTTACAACCTGATAAACCCGTTGAAAAGGTGAAAATCGCAAGTTGAACCACCTTAAGCCAGGGCCATCTTATGACCAGGTTAAGATGAGGTCATATTGGGTTAGAATGGACCCTAAATCCAATGACTCGGTCCTTGTAAGAGGAGAGAGAAGTCCAGACACAGGGAGAAGCTCACATGATGATGGAGGCAGGGACTGGAGTGACAGGTACCCCATCCAGGATCGCTGAGCACCCGAGGCCGGGGTGAGGCCTGGGGCAGGTTCCCTCAGCACCTCCAGAGGCCCAGCCCTATGACACCTCGGGGTCTCCGACTCCACCCTCCAGAACTGAGACAAGTGTCTATTGTTTAAATCACCCACTGTGTGGTACTTTGTTACAAGAGGCTGAATACACTATCTTAGTGATAAAAATTTAAGGTATACTTAGTTTTGTTTTTAAAAGCCACATGAAAGCAAAACGCTGGGCTAGCCGAGATTCAGAACACTGACCTGCCGGGCAAAAGGCTGGGAGGAAAAGTTATCTTAGGGCCCAATCACATATGTTTTGTTATCTCAATTACAAAATCCCCCCTTTTTATCTGAGACACGGTTTCACTCTGTCGCCCAGGCTGGAGTGCAAGGGCGCACACAGAAGCATGGTGTTCAGGCAGGCACAGAACACAGGCAGAACACAGGCAGGCACACAACACAGGCACACAACACTGGCACAGACAGGCACAGAAGCGTGGTGTTCCCCCCCCCCCCCCCCCCCCCGGCAGGCACAGAAGTGCGGTGCTTCCAACACACAGCCAGGCACAGAAGCGTGGTGCTCCCAACACACACACAGGCCAGCACAGAAGCGTGGTGCTCCCGGCACACACAGCTGGGCACAGAAGCGCGGCGCTCCTGACACACAGGCAGCCTCACAGCCCCACCTCGCCACAGACGTGGTGTCCAGGGTCACCCCTTAACTTCTGACCTGGTGGTGCTGATGTCTCCCCCTACAGATGGCAAACCAATGCCCTAGTGGTACCCTCCATGTGCCAAATGGTTCTGAGTCATGCATAGGGACTCAAAACTCACCACAAGCCTATGGTTATTATTGCCCAAATTGAGATGAGAAGACTCGGGCACGGAAATGTTGACTTCACCGCCCGAGTGAGTGGTGGGGCTTGGCAGCACTCAGACCTAGAGCACAGCCTCTATTTCCAGGACACTGAGTGCATCAGTCTACTGCTGTCTTTTTATAGAAACTTAGAAAAAAACAGTACAACCAACGCGAGCACATTCTTAGTATGAACAAGGCAAACATCACAGTTCAAAGGGAAAGTGCCTGTTTCTGCGCCAATCCTGTGCCCCACAGATAACCACTATGGAGATTTTTATATGTCAAAGTTTATACTCTAAGATATGCAGTTAAGTATAAAACATGTATGTATAGCAATACATTGATTTTTTAAAGAAAAGCAGAATCAAGATGCTTCTTCTATGTTGGCAGAGAAGTTGAGTGTTGGGAGAAGCTGAGTGTTCCGAGAAGCTGAGTGTTGGGAGAAGCTGAGGCAGGGCTTCCATATCTGACATAAGGTAAGAGTCTTGGAACATGTCCGGGGTCCAGGGTCTGAAACTCCTCGTGGCCTTTGGAACACCAAGCTCTGTGCTAAAGGGTGGAAGGCTACCCTGATGCACCCTTATCTAAGCCCAGGGCATAGACCTCCCTGTCCACGGTGAGTGTCGGGGCTCCGATAGTCCTCCCTGTCTACTTGTTGGGGCTGGGATAGGCCTCCCTGTCCACCTGTGAGTCCCATGCACTGCAAGATGATGCTATGCCAAAACTGCTCCATGAGGCTTCACACAGGGGCATTGTATTTCATTCACTGCTAGGCTCTACACTGACTTTTATGACCCCAGGAAGGACTGAGACTTAAATAGAATAGGGGCTAGGTGATACAAACCGCTGCTGTAATCAGAACATACCAAGACCAGGCCACAAGGAAGGAAGGAGAAGCCCCCTGCCACAGCCTTTTACCAAGTTGCTGACATCTCTGTCCAACATGGATAAAAAGACCCTTTTTCCTCCTAAGTCTAAAGCAACATATCGGCCCATCTGACAGTAATTCTGTTGTACATTTAACTTCATCTTGCTCTTCTAAGTGACTGTTCATGGTCTTAACACCTGTACAAGAATTTCTCAGTTGCTGAACCACTGTTAGTTATTCAGCAGATAAAATGGCAGCAGATTGCACCCCAGGAAGAAACACACCCAGTCACGGGCACAGAACGGGACATCAGCACAAACCGTTTCCCAGAAAAAAACGCATCTCTGCTTTGGGACATACCATCGCCGGTCTCCATGAGCTCCGCGTCGCCATACTTGGGCGCTGTCCAGGACCCCGTGGAACCCTGTGGTCGCTCCATCTGTATCGAGTGCTCTGAGGTGTACGTGGTTACGTCAGGAGGTGCAGAATGATTTTCTGTAAAGAAGCACATCATGAGTGTTTCTGGTGGTTGTGGCGTTTGCTCTGCAGGTTGAGCAGGCCATAGCTCAGGAAGAGACTGGAGCGCGGGCGCTCACCCTGGGGGTGCTGTGAGAAGCCAAAGCCGATCTCAGCCATGTCTGCCACAAACATCCGGCACAAAGGGGGACCACAGCATAACTCATGTTGCCAAAAATGGAGTAGAGTTCGGTGAAACCTCAATTTCCTAAGAGGAGCCACGTCAGCGGCGTTTTAACTAGAATAACGTTAGACCGGCGATGGCAGGGCACCAGGAACCGTGTGTGTGTTCATGGAAGGGTCCCGTTTCCTGTCGGCCACCGTCCACACAGCCCAGAGCTTTACTGGCGCTTTGGAGCCCAGGGCCTGGAAATGGAAACCCAGCTCTGGAAACTTCTGGGGATTTGGGGATATCCCTTAAGCTCTCCGTGCCTCAGTTTCTTCATCAAATTGGAACAGTAATGGCTATGACCATGTAGGGTAGTTGGGTGGGTTACATGAGTTAACACATATACAGTTCATAGGATTTCCTTTACAAAAGGGGGAGACATCAAGAACTACTATTATTTGTCTTAGTACAAACAATACTAGTCATTCAAAAAACCACCTTTACACCCTAATGTGTACTAAGGACTGCTTAAGGCCAATGAGCGCATGGAGCTCTTTCTCTTACAACACCCCGTGGAGAGAAAGTCAAGCCGTAAGCGGCTAAATGGGGAAAAGCATGCTTTGCTAGTTAATGAATAAAACGTTGAGGAAGATGTGCCAAGCAGCCCACTGACGACGCCCGTCACACCTAGAATCTTGAGGATGGGCGCCACAGTGCGGATCTGGATTCTGAATCCTCCTTTGACGGAAGCTTTTCAGGATCATCCACCACCGTCCCACGCAACAGAAGACACAGAAGCGTGATATTCTGTGCTGCTGAAAGTGGTGCTCATCCTCAAAAGCCTTTCTTCACCGCACACTGCCCGTGTCAGCACCGCGCCCGGAGGCCATTTAGACGGCGAAATCAACTGAATGCACAAAAACAGCACACAGAAAATCGAGGCACAAAAGAGGCCGTGAAACGATGCTCTTTTATGATCCGAGAACCGGGCGGGGTGGGGGTCCTGAGCCGCCTGGGCACCGCGTCAGCCCCTCCTGAGGGTGTCAGTCTGGCGTCACAAGTCGATTTGGCAACGCCACTCACTTGGAACTCATGACTGAGAAAAGAAGAATGATCGGCTCTCACTAAGGGGAGGGTCCGCCACACCGTCAGTGCCACGACTTTCCACCTGGAGGCCCGACTTCCTGCAGAACCAACCCTCAGTCCTCAGCGGATTGGATGGTAGCATCTCGGAGGCCTCCTCTCAGCTCCGAGGTGTGAAAGCGCTACAGACAGCTTCCAGATGGACAGCGGGTAAAGCAGTAGAAAAAGAAAACTAGAATGCAATTTCCTATCTTATGCCAAACTGGCTTGACTGTGAAGATACATGTGAGATGTTCCTACTTAACTGCTGGCATAAATTGGTGGAAAAATATCCACAAAGGACTTGAGATTTCGCTTCAACAACAAGCAGAAACGCGGCCAGCTCTATGAGACTGGGTGACCTGGAGTCTGCAGCCCTGGGCTTTTCTGCCCTCTGACGAAAGCAGCCTCTGTGGCCTCCCCTTCCATCCCTTGGAGGGGTTGGCCAGTGTGACTATGTTGTGCCTGGACTCCATAGAACTCTCACGCGCACGCGCACACACGCTGAGTTCTCGTTCACAGGCTTCTGATGATCTCAGAAGGTCACATGCACATCTGACTTTTTACTTCTCTTGTTTTGCCACAAAAAATATTTCTCCTCTTCAAGTTTCATTGTTTTGCCACGGCTTTTCCAAAAAAAATCCCAAACTTATAGAAAATGTCCAGAGAGTCTACGAGGATTACCTTTGTGCCCAATTAGAAATTACCGGAACGTGATCACCTGAGAGTTACATTTGGGTCACACTGAGCCCTGAGGTACATGAGTTAGGAGCCCCTCACAGTTTGGATAAATTAATTCTTTGTACTAAAACTTCCTCCAGTATTGCAAGGGTAAACCCACAAAGGAAGGCCCAAGTGCAGTGTTTCATTTGTTCAAAAATATGTGTTTTCCGGGTAAGATTCTGTGCATTTCCTTAAAATTGAATACAATCCGAGGATACAAATGCTTCCACCAAGTGGCAGAGGTGGTGTCTGGCCTCCCCGTTCAGGTCTGGCAGAGCCTCGACCACTATCCTGGGATCCAATATACACATGGAATTTTATTATGGAAAAATATGTAACAGTCACACATTTCTGTTCAATGTTTAACCTACTGTGATTTCAAGTATGGGTTAACTCACATAAATGAGTGTACATGTTCCTGAAACTGTGTCAAACTGAAGTTTAATGCTGCTTTGCATTTGAGTACTACTTTGCAAACTTTTAAAGAGTATTTCTGTTTTCTCCTTTATACTGACAACAGTTGAGAGAGAAAAATTATTTTTTTCAATTTTCCCTCACTCAAAGCCTAAAGCAGGAGAAGGGACTTCCAGATCCCAGCAGCAGTTATTGGGAAAAGTGAGACAGACCCAGCTCTCCTGACAGCAAACTCCTGTTCCAGACAGAAAACAGCTGACGCTTTCAGTGTCAGTGAGCACCGAGGGGGCTGGGACCCAAGTCAATCTGAAACGCCTCTGGGTGTCAAGGAGTCAGTGATCTAGAAGTGACCATTCTGGGGTTCTGGGGTGTCTGTGGGCTATCTGATCACACATGACGTCCACCTGCTTCCCACTGAGGGTTTTGCAGAGATCAGGCTTTCCTGTGGTAGCTGATGCCGGGAGGGTCTGAGCCTGTGGCTTGTGCTCCGTTATCGGCAACATGGTACACAGCGTCTCCAATTACTGCTTTAATAGAGACACACACCAAATCCTATTCAACCCAAGTCCCATACTTGATGGAAAACATATAGTCCTGAACCATTCAAAGGCAGAGCGACAGAAGGCTCCTCACCGCTCCCCCACGCGCCGGCTCTACCTCTAGTAATTCTCACTTCACTCCTTTTCCACGGCATCTTCAAACGTTGTAGGGCAGTGATCCTAACTTCGTTCTTTTTCTAACACAGAGGATCTCCCTTGTCATAGAACCTACACAAAACAGTGCGCCACGCCCAAGAAATCTGAACACCTGTGACAGACAGCAGCGTAAAGCAGCCGTGGTTAAAGCCCTTCTTTCCATAAGTGACTCCCGCGGTCAGGAGGAGCACACTTTAAAACCCTGTCCTGCTGACTGGGACTGTTAGGGTTTCACAAAGGAGCATAAGTGAGAAGAAAAGATGGGAGCGGATATGGCTACAGGATTCCCCAGTAGCAAGGCCCCTGGAATTCCAGCTGTGGGAGGGACCTGGGCATGAGAAGCAGTAAAGGAGCTTCCAGAAACAATCCAACCAAAGCACCCCAGGGGCCAGAGGGGCTCTGCGCTCTTTCCACCAAGGGATTCCACAGCCATGATGCAAACAGAGGAAAACCTGCACCCACAAAGGCATTTAGACAACAGGCACAGAAAGACACTGTGAAGCGTGCTCTCCTATGTGGGTCTGGGCCATGACCTCCGCCAGCTTGTGGGCAGCCCCGCTGCCCCCGCTCTGCATGGAGGACGAGGAGGTGGAGGAGGTGGTGGACGTGGTGGAGCCATGGATGGTCTGACTGATCCAGTGCTCCATGTTGATGCAACCCTGGCTGGAGGTCGGGGTGCCTTGGGAGTCCCCCTGCACTGAGCCTTCGTCTTCTGAGTCAGAAGAGGTATCTGTGTAAGAAGAAAAACGATTTGCTATATATTGCAGCAGAAACATGCACCACAATCTCAGTCCCTCAAACACAGATTTACTTCACGCAAGTCTGAACAGTTGTTCAATGACTTCTTGCTGTAGACACTGTTGAGAATTTAAACCACTTTTCAGACAATGAACCATTTACTTTAGCATAATGAATTTTGCTTCCAAAACACCTTAAACAAACATGCTATAAGATGATTGATACTGTCATCTCAAAGATGCACTGACACATTTCCTCTACATAGTAGTTTGGGAAGAAACCAAGTGTTTTCTTGTGTCAGCCAGAAAGTGAGAGGGCAAGGGGAGGCGGAGGGCCTGTGCGGCTCTCAGGAGTCTCAGTGTGACTATGTTTACCCCTTGTTAGTCCTGAGATGCTCTTCTGGGCTCTGATTTATTTCTACATTGGTGTATGTGTTAGATACTCATGCAGGTGATTTCTCCGTCTGTGTGTTAGATACCCATGCAGCTGATTTATTTGTATGTCGGTGTGTTAGATGCCCATGCAGCTGATTTATTTCTACATCAGTGTGCTAGATACCCATGCAGCTGATTTATTTCTACATCAGTGTGTTAGATACCCACGCAAGTGATTTCTGCGTCAGTGTGTTCGATACCCATGAGGGTGAGGGATTTCTACGTCGGTGTGTTCGATACGAATGCAGCTCTCTAAGGATCAAGACGCTGATGATGGTAACAGGAGAGAAAACAGAATGTGCCTCACATGGAGCGGCCCCTCCACCTCCCCGTTTTCCACCGGGGCACACGACATACCCTCATGTCACATTTTACACTCTCATCTACTTTTACAGAATTCGTTTCTTATACATTCTCATTATTGATTTTTCTATCTACAAATTGGGTATCTTGGATTATGATAAAATACATCCATTTTTTCACTCTAATTCAGGAGAACATTTTTCATTTAATAACTTTTCACGCAGTATCAAGGTTTTTGGGAATAAATTGCTGGTGTATTTGTTTAACTTCAACCTAAGAATGACACTCAGAATCGTACCTACAGGTGAGCGATGGGAGGTGCTGGCTCAGGTGAGCAGCTCCAGATCATTGGGTGAGAGGAGGAGTCACAGCAAATAATCTTAAGACACAGGTTTGCTTCTTAAAAGACAGTAATAGCAAACAATATTCACACTTATTACCACTGTCACATGACTTATGCTGTCTGGGAATTTTTTTAAAAGTTTACTTGTTAGACAAGCAACAATATTAGGAGCCTGAAAATTCTCTATCACCTTGCTTTTTTTTCTTTTGAGACAGAGTCTTGCTCTGTTGCCCAGGGTGGAGTGCAGTGGCGTGATCTCAGCTCACAGTAACCTCTCACTCCCAGGCTCAAGCGATTCTCCTGCCTCAGCCTCCCAAGTAGCTGAGATTACAGGCACGTGCCACCATGCCTGGCTCATTTTTGTGTATCTAGCAGAAACAGGGTTTCACCATGTTGGCCAGGCTGGTCTCAATCTCCTGACCTCGTGACCCGCCTGCCTCGGCCTCCCAAACCGCTGGGATTACAGGCGTGAGCCACTGCGCCTGGCCGACCCTGCCTTTTAAGAAAACTTACACAATTTATATAAAAGTAAAAGTAAAACTGACACAGCCTTGAGACTTTTGAGAAAGGTACACAACCAGGTGTCCATATGGAGCGCAACCATCTCCCCAGAACGTCTTCTCACAACCCTTTCCAATCTTTCCTTCCTAACTCCCACCTACCTTTTCCAAGAAACCTGCAGAGTAATGTGATATACACACTCAACAGAATAGCAGCAAACCAAGCAAGCAGCATATGAAATGGATGATACAGCATGACCAGTGGTGACTAGAATTACACAGCATGGGGACAGGAAGTCAAGTTGATTTAACATTCAAAAGTGAATTAATGTCATACACAACATAGAATTACGGAATAGGACCACAAGTTAGCCTTAAGAGACATAGAAAAGTACTGACAAATTCAAGAGAATGAAACTCAGCAAACCAGGAATAGAAGGCAATTTCCTCAACCTGTTAAAGTACATTCGTGAAAAGCCACAGTTAACGTTGTATTCAATGGTAAACAAGAGAATGCATTTTCCCTAAGATGGAGAACAAGACAAAGATGTCCCCTCTTGCCACTATGATTCAACATTATCTGGCAGGTTCTAGCTGGTGAAATAAATTAACAAATTTAGTAGTAAAGACATTCCGATTAGAAAGGAATAAAAGTGTCTTTATTCATAGATGACATGACCTTGGGATGTAGAGAATGGTAAGAAATACACCAAAAATATTTGCATTACTAAAACAAAGTTTGATGAGGTCACAGGACACAAGATAAAGATATACATACACTAGCAATAAACAACCTGAAAATAAAATTAAGAAAATCGTTCCATTCACAATAGCATCAAAAGCATGAAACACTCAGCTGAACTTCTAACAAAAAGGTGCAAAATGTGCACAGTGACAACTATAAAACATTACTTAGAGAAATTAAAGATCCAAATAAATGGAAACTAAATAAATGGAGGCAGATTCATGATCGTGAATTGGAAAACTCAGCATTATCAAGACAATTCTTCCCAAACTGTTCCATTAATTCAAGGCACTGCCAAATAAAATCCCAGAAGGCTGTGTGTGAAATGGAAAACTTATTCTCAATTTTATCTGGAAATACAAAGGACCTACAATAGCCAAAATCATTCTGAAAAAGGAAAACAAAGTTGGAGGACTTCACTATCTGATTTCAAAACTTAACATAAAGTCATGGTTATCAAGGCAGTGGTATTAGCACAAAAACAGATACATACATCAAAGGAACAGAATTAAACTCAGAAATAAAGCCTTGTATTTATGGTTAATTTATTTTTGACAAAGGTCTCAAGACAATGCAGTAAGAGAAAGGTAGTTTGTTTTTTCAACAAATGTTGCAGTGGCAACTGGGTACCCACACACCAAAAAGAAAAAGCGTGGGGAAAAAAAATCCCCCAAACCAAACCAAAACAAATAAAAATCCCACTTAGATCCCTACTGCACACACAAAAATTAACTCCAAATGGATCACAGACCTAAATGAAAGAACAGTAAGACCATGAGACTTCTAAAGCTTCCAATAACACAATCCATAAAAATTAGTAAAATGGACTTCATTAAAATAGAAAACTATTAAGTTTTAAAAGATGATTATCTCCCTATAGCTAATGTAACAAATTACCTTGATCTTAGGGACTTATAACAAGACACGAATCTATTATCCTACTAATGGATAAGTCAGAAGTGTAAAATCTAAGTGTCAGCAGAACTACGCTCCTTCCGGAGGCTTCAAAGGAGAATCCATTTCTTTACCTTTCCCAACTTCTAGAGGCCACCTGTGTCCCTGACTCCTGGCCCCTCTTCATCTTTAAAGGACATCACTCCAGTCTCTAGTTCTTTTCTCTTGTAAGAACCTTCTTGATTACAGTGGGTCTACCTACTTAAACCAGGATAATGGTCGCATCTGAAGATCTTAAATTAATCTAATTAATCAGCTGCAAAATCCCTTTTGCCACTTCAGGCAACAGGTTCATAAGTTCTGTGGAATAGGACCTGGGTATCTTGGGGGAAAGGCTTTGTTCTATCTGCTACATAATAGTTTGTTCTTTCACTGAGAAATGTTACATCTGTAAAAGTCTCATATTCAGATTGTATAAGGCACCTAAAACCCATAAGACGACAACCAACCCAGTGAAAACGTGAGCAAGAAATCTGAACATTTTACCAATATATACAAATGGCTATGAATAGGAGTTAGCACATTAAAAGCTAATAAGCACATTAAAAATGCTTAGCATCATTCATTGTTACAAAGTAAATACACAATGATATACCATTTCACATCAATTAGAATGGCAAAAATCAAAACATCAGCAATAACTATTGGTGGTGATGATGTGGAGAAACTGGGATGCGCATATGCTGCTGGTGGAAGTGTGAAATGGTGCAGCTATTTTGTAAACAATTTGGCAGTTTTTAAAAAGCTAAACCTAAACTTACAATAAGAGTCAATCATGCTACTTGGCATCCACTTAAGATAAAGGAAATTATATGCATACACAAAGATATGTACACAAATGTCGACAGCAGCTGAATACTGGAAACAATCAATAACCAACTGGTAAATGAATAAATAGAATGTGTCATATCTAGCAAATAGAATATAAATAAATAATAAGGAATAAACTACCGATGCATTGTACAACAAGGACTTCAAAACAGGTAAAGGAGGCATAGAGAAGCATGTACAATTTATGATTTTATATCATAAAATTATAAGATCATAAAAAAACAAAAGCCATAAAATCATAGAGTAAAATATTCTATGATTTTATATTCTACAAATTTTAGAGCACACTGTTATGATTTCTAGGGTTCTTTTTCGTAGAGCTAACCTTTCATCTGATATCCTTTGCAATCAGCCAAGTACATTCTTTAGCACGTTTATAGTGTAGTTCTGCTGATAACACATTCTTCTCAGCTTTCATGTTTGGGAATGTGTTGTTTCACTCCTGTTTATAAAGGAGATTTTCCCTGGATATGAGTGGACAGGCCTTTCTCCTGCTTTTAGTGCTTTAAAAAATGTCTTTCCATGGTCTTCTGGTCTCCACTGTATCTTCACAGAAGTCACGCGTTGTTCAAATGCTTCTCTGGTATGTAACGTGTCTTTTTCTTCTGAGTCCTTTCGGGATCTCCTCTTCATCTTGGGATTTCAGTACTTTGGCTATCATGAATGTGGATGTGATTCTTGTTATATTTGTTCTGCTTGGAATTCACTGAACTTCTCGGGGCTGGACACAGGTGGTTTCACATCAATCTGAGAAAATTTGGACTCCTTTTTTCAAAGGTTCCTGCTCTTCTCTCTCTTTTCCTTCTTGTATTACAAGTATATTGACGTATCACAGGAGCTTGAGGTTCTGTTGGCTTTTCTTTCATTTTGTTTCTCTGGGCTTCACTTTGGTTAATTCCTTTTCATCTTCCTTCTCCAACCTGTTAAGCCCATCAGCGCAATTTCATCTCAGTGTCATATTTTCCAGCTTTACAGTGATGTCTCCTGTATACCCTATATATGCCCAGCATCTCCTGTCATCGACATTGCCTACCAGACGGGTACATTTGTCACAACTGATACTTCTACAGCGAAACATCATTACCACTCCAACTCCATCATTCACATCAGAGTTCATTCTTGGTGTTGTACAATATATGGCTCTGGACAAATGCATAACATGTATCCACCATTACAGTATCATACAGAGATCACATGATACTAAGAATTCTCCTGCTCTGCCTATTCATCCCTGCCTCCCCCTGGCCCCTGGAAACCACTGATCTTCTTACAGTCTCCATAGTCTTGCCTTTTCCAGGATGTTGTAAAGCTGGAATCATACAACCACCTTTTCAGATTGCTTCTTTCACTTAGCAATATACCCTTTAAGTTTCCTCCGTGTCTTTTTATGGATAGCTCATTTATTTTCAGCCTCAAATAATATCCCATTGTCTGGATGTACCACAGCTCACTTATACATTCACCTACTGAGGAGCATTTTGGTTGCTTCCAAGTTTTGACAACTATGAATAAGGCTGCTGTAAATATCTATGTGCACGCTTTGTGTGTAGACATAAGTTTTCAACTGCTTTGAGGAAATGCCAAGGAGTCTAATTGCTTTATCATATGGTAAGAGTATATTTAGTTTTGTAAGAAACCACCAATCTGTCTTCCTAAAGGCTGTTCTATTTTGCATGAAGACCCGCAATGAATGAGAGAGAATTCCCACAGCTCCACATCTTCACAGGCTTTGGTGTTGATAGTGTTCTGGATTCTGGCGTAGTGATATCTTACTGTTGCTTTAATCTGCATTTCTCTATGACACATGATGTGAAGCATGATTTCGTACGTCGATTTGCCATCTCTATATCTTCTCAGATGAGGCATCTGTTAGTCTTTGACCCATTAATGTGATGAATTACGTTAACTGGCTTTTCAATGTTAAACCGGCTTTGGATATGTGAAATTCCATGTGGTTTTAGTGCACAATTTTTGTTAGATTTAATTTGCTGATATTTTATTGAAGATTACTGCATGTATGTTCATGAGAGATGTTCTGTAGTTTTCTTTTTTTTTTTTTTTTTTTTTTAGAACATTGTGAACTTTATACTGTTAGAATCACCGTCCATTAAATGATCACTAGCTAATGGTCACTAAATTTACAAATTAAGGAAATTATATATAGAATACTGCAAAAACACAGTAAAAAGACTGAAGTTTGCCCATTTCTGCTTAGGAAGTCTGTCCGCTCCTAAGCTTCATGTTGTCCTTCTGGCTTCAAAATTTCTGCTATTACTGTTTTTCCTCCTTTTGATCTTCCTTTTGTTCCCCAGTGCCAGAACTTCCAGAGCCTTCTCGCTCAGATGCCATCTTTTTGTATGCCATTTCGAAGAGCTTCAGTGATGCCTGCTGAAGAGAAGATGCTGCCTGTCTAATGTTTTCTCCTGTTTCACTGTCTTTTCTAGCCAGGAGCTCCCTCATTTTGGAAATCTCTTCTTTCAGCTTGTTGCACTCATCAGCAGGTAATTGGTCCTTGAATTCTTCCATCTTGGTTTCTGTGTCGTGAATGATTCCTTCAGCCATATTAACTGCTTCAACTCGTTCCTTCTTTCGCCGGTCTTCCTCAGCATATTTCTCTGCATTTTTAACCATATTTTCAATATCATCTTTGCTTAACCCACCAGAAGACTGGATTACAATCTGCTGCTCACGTCCTGTGCCTTTATCTTTAGCAGAAACATGTACGATCCCATTGGCATCAATGTCAAATGTAACTTCAATCTGAGGAACTCCTCGAGGGGCTGGTGGAATTCCAATCAAAGTAAACTGTCCAAGGAGTTTGTTGTCTCCAGCCATCTCTCTCTCACCCTGACACACTTTAATTTCCACTTGCGTCTGACCATCAGCGGCAGTAGAGAATACCTGGCTCTTCTTGGTTGGAATAGTGGTATTCCTATTAATAAGTTTGGTAAAGACACCTCCTAGAGTTTCAATACCAAGAGACAGGGGAGTGACATCAAGGAGCAGCACATCTGTGACATCACCGGCCAACACACCTCCCTGAATGGCAGCTCCAATGGCCACAGCTTCATCAGGATTGACGGCTTTACTTGGGGCTCTGCCAAAAAGATCCTGCACAGTCTGCTGAACCTTGGGCATCCTAGTCATGCCACCTACAAGAATCACTTCTCCTATGTCACTCTTGCTGACTTCTGCGTCTTGCATAGCTTTTTGGCATGGAGCGATAGTCCTCCTGATTAGATCAGTGACAATCCCTTCAAATTGAGCACGGGTCAACTTCATATTCAAATGCTTGGGTCCAGAAGAATCCATTGTAAGATAGGGCAAATTGATGTCAGTCTGCACAGATGAGGAGAGTTCACATTTAGCCTTTTCAGCAGCTTCCCGTACCCTCTGAAGTGCCATGTTGTCTTTAGTCAAATCAACCCCTGTCTCTCTCTTGAACTCCTTCACAATGTGCCGTAGCAAGGCCTGGTCAAAGTCTTCCCCACCTAAGAAGGTGTCCCCATTTGTGGATTTCACCTCAAATACTCCTTTCTGAATTTCCAGGATAGAAATATCAAAAGTTCCACCACCTAAATCATATACAGCAATGACTTTGTCTTCTGATTTGTCTAGACCATAGGCAAGAGCAGCAGCTGTGGGCTCATTAATCACCCGAAGCACATTCAGTCCAGATATCTGGCCAGCATCTTTAGTGGCCTGTCTCTGCGAGTCATTGAAATAAGCTGGGACTGTGATCACAGCATTTTTTGCTGTGTGCCCCAAGTAATTTTCTGCAGTCTCTTTCATCTTCATCAACACAAATGCTCCAATCTGACTTGGAGAATACAGCTTCCCATGAGCCTCAACCCAGGCATCACCATTGGAGGCACGGACAATTTTAAAGGGAACATTTTTAATGTCTTTCTGTACTTCAGGATCATCATATCGCCGGCCAATAAGACGTTTGGTAGCATAAAATGTATTGTTTGGGTTGGTGACAGCCTGTCGCTTGGCCGGCATTCCGACAAGTCGCTCACCATCTGCTGTAAAGGCCACAACTGAAGGGGTGGTTCTGGCACCTTCGGCATTCTCCAGCACCTTTGCTTGTTTACCTTCCATAACTGCCACGCAGGAGTTGGTAGTACCCAAATCAATACCAACAACTGCCCCCTTGATTGCTTCTGATGCATAATCCCGCCTCGAAACAATTCTAAAAGCCTCATGACTAAGGCCATTCCAGCCATCCTGGTGGCGGGCAGCCGTAGGGCCCCGGGAGGCTGCGGCTCCCACGAGACGGGCTGCTGCAGCTCGGCTGGCGCTTATCATGGCGGATAGATAGAGGAGTACGAGGCAGCAAACAGGCGCTCAGACGGCCGGGAGCTGCGCGGTGCGGTGGCGGCAGCGCTTCTGGAAACCTCCTTCTGTAGTTTTCTTGTAATATTTTGTTATTAAAATGTATTTGATATTAAAATGATGCTGGCTCTATAGAATGAGGTAAGAAGTATTCCTCAGCTTCTATGTTCTGAAAGAGATTGTAGATAACTGGTATAATTTCTTCTTAGATATTTGGTAGAATTCACCAGTGAACCCATCTGGGCCCGGCACTTCCTGTTTTGAAAGGTTATTATCCACTGATTCAATTTAACAGATATAGGCCCATACAGATCGTTTCTTCCTGTTCAAATTTTGGCAAATTCTGTCTTTAAAGAAATTGGTTCATTTCATCCACGTTATCAAATTTGTGGCCATAGAGTTATTCATAATTTTTATTATCCTTTTAATGTCCATGGGATCTGTAGTTATGTCCCTTATTTCATTTCTGATATTGGTAATTTATCTGCTGTAGTTCTTTTTCTTTTTAGAGGCTTACAGATTTTCTCTCAAAGAACCAGCTTTTTGTGTCATTGATTTTTCTCTACTGATATTCTGTTTTCAACGTATTGATTTCTGCTCTTTCATTATTTGTCTCCTGCTTAGAATTTAATTTGATGTTCTTCTTCTAGTTTTCGAAGGTGGAAGCTGATTGATTTTAGATCTTATTTTTTTTTAACGTATGCATTTAAATCTATAAATTTCCCTATAAACATTACTGTCACTGCAGCTCACAAATTTTAACAAGTTTTCATTTTCATTTACTTCAAAAATTCAAAGAAATCTTCAGGTTTCTTCCTTGAACAATGTATTATGTATAAGTGTACTGTTTAATATCCTAATATATTTTCCAGTCATCCATTATTGATTTCTACTTTACTGTGGTTGAGAACATACTTGTTTGATTCCTATTCTTTTAAATGTGTTAAGGTGTGTTTTATGGACCACAACATGGTATGTCTTGGTGAATGTTCTGTATTCTGTTGTTGTTGGAGGAAATGGTCTATAAAAGTCAGTTATATACAGTTGACTGAGGATGCCGATTTCAATTTTGTCCTTACTGATTTTCTGGCTACTGAATTGGTCCATTTCTGAT
>NW_020257960.1:0-35157 GCF_003255815.1 Theropithecus gelada
TTGGACTCGGACAGCAGGCAGCCTTTCCAGATTGGAGACTCACTTAGCAACATGCGTTCAAGATCCGTGTCTTTTCATGGCTTAGTGGTCCAGTTCTTTTTAGTGCTGAATAATATCCCAGTTTCTGACATAACAGTTTATCCATTCGCCTACTGAAGCGCATCTTGGTTCCTTTCTAGTTTTGGCAATTATAAATAAAGCTGCTGTCAACATCTGTGTGCACATTTCCACAAGGAAGTAAACTTTCAGCTCCTCTGAGTAAACGTCCAGGACCGTGATTGCTCCTGCGGTTGGAGTGCTTAATTCCACGGAAAACTGCCACGCTGCCTCCCGCCGCAGCTGCCGCACTTCCCCCAGCCATGAGTGAGGGTCCTGATGCCCACACACCCACCAGCACGAGATGGTGTCTGAGTTCCAGTATTGACCAGGCTGCTGGGTGCACAGTGGTGCCTCGCCCTATGACATAAGATGTGGGCCATCTTTCCACGTGTAGATTTGCCATGTGTGTATCTTCTTTGTTGGGGTATATCTGTCCAGGTCTTTGGTCAATTTTTAATCAGGTTGTTCATTTTCTTGTTGCGTTTTGAGAGTTCCTTGCACGGTTTGGATAACAGCCTTTATCAGATGAGTCTTTTACAGATACATTCTCCCTATCTGTGGCCTGCCCTCTCATGCTGCTGAGATAGTTTTATTTTAAAAAACACTTTAGACAGAAGATGGACCTCCCAGCCCACCACGGTTCTCATTTTGGCCGTGGTCACCACCCTCCCAGCCCTGGTTCCCACCTTTCCACGATCTGCTCGTCCTATGCGGGTCGCTCCATACGAAGTCCCTAACACATCTCCAATGATGGCAACATAAAAGCAGGCAGTTTGCAGGTGGGAAGGAGCTGATGGAGGCTGGAGCAGCATGTGAAGGCCAGCGGCTTCATCCCTCAGGGACAGGCAGGCCTCTCAGATGTCCCTCTGGGTCACCTCCCAAATGATGTACCTGCCTTGGCCATGGTCAGGAAGCAGGACCTGGCCCAGATCTCAGCATATTTGACCTGGCACGGCATTTACAGGTAAGCCTCCATAACCGGAAACTCTACTCTGGGGAGAACACATTTTCTTTTTTTTTGAGACGGAGTCTCGCTCTGTCCCCCGGCCTGAGTGCAGTGGCGCGATCTCGGCTCACTGCAAGCTCCGCCTCCCGGGTTCACGCCCTTCTCCTGCCTCAGCCTCCCGAGTAGCTGGGACTACAGGCGCCTACAACCACGCCCAGCTAATTTTTTGTATTTTTAGTAGAGACGGGGTTTCACCGCGGTCTCGATCTCCTGACCTTGTGATCCGCCCGACTCAGCCTCCCAAAGTGCTGGGATTACAGGCGTGAGCCACCGCGCCCGGCCCAAGAACACATTTTCATTATCAAGGCTTACTAAGAAACCAAAGAGCAGTGCCTGGAGTGAGGATGCAGGGACTCTGCGTGACCCACACGCTCGTTTCCACCTGGCACAAAGGACCCTGGAGTGAGGGTGCAGTGCCTGCTCTGAGTCACCAGCACACTCGTCGTTTCTACATAAAGAACCCTGTGAGTCTGTCCCAGCACTTTTTAGCCTAGACCTAAAAATTCACAGCCCAGGAAACTCTAACCATTTTAGGAACCTGAGGGGTGGGCCAAGGGGATCTCACAGAGTTTGGGGCTCACTGTGGGGTCACAAAAGGGCGGCTGGGGCTTCCCGCAAGCACTCCCGGGAGGCCGTGCACTGGCCCGAGGCTGGTTCCACCTCCTGTCCTCGGTTCTCATGCCCAGCAGTGACAGGAGCCCTCCTTCCGGAGCAGTCCCTGGCTCCAGGCCCTAACGTCCATGTCCAGGCCCCTGGCGGGGCAGCTTCTACCCCAGGGAGGCTGGGACTGGAGACAGCCTGGAGCTCTAGGCAATCCTGGCAACCACCTGCTTCCCGAAGTGGCTGCAGACAAACTCCTGCTTCCAAAACCTGGCACGGGCTGTGTGAGGCCTGGAACGCGGGAGGCGCACTTCGGAGTGGTCCCTGCTCAGATGCAAAAGCAAGGCTAAGAGCAGGAAAATTATTTAATTACCCTCATGGCCATCAAATAAAGTCCTAGTCACTTAGACCTATGTGTGACTAGAAGTATACACATTATAGAAGGGTATATAAACGTAAATACATATATGCTTATTTTCCTTTTATATACCTTACATATATATGTATACGTGCATGTATATAAAACACTGATGATAAACCGTAGTTAATATTTCAAATCTCAGTCACAAAGATCTCAGAAACAAATTAGTATCCTTAAATCCTAAACAAAGACGTAACATTTTACATTTTTCCGAACAAAACCTTCTCTATTGGCATTTTATTTTAAAAACTAAGAATGCATTGCGCTCTCTCAATTTCTATTTTAAATAATCACTTTCACTGAGAGATTCTGTAACTTGCTACACCCACCCCTTGATTTCCAACAATAGCTCATTAGTTTAAGAAAAACTGCTCTACGGGACTTTCACTATTTTAAAGCGTAATGATGTCTACCTCTCTATACCCAAGAATAGAAAGATGCCCGTGCAGATGTTTCCAAAGCGATTCAGATGAGATGGTCTAGACACACAGTTTAAGACAATCACATTTTCAAAATAAAACGAACCACATTTTCAAGGGCAGAAGATCGAGACCAAATCCAGGATGTTCTGAAGGGCTCACCTTATATTTAAATTATTTCATGTATTTGTAATTTGGGTGGAACACGACATCCTTCAAGATAACCAAATAATGCATCACAGCCCTTAAAACCCACAGTATAACACCTCTTTTCTTTTAAATACACTTAATTTTGTCACATTTTCATTTTATAATTTCAAAATTTGTAAAGCTCCTAAAGCCTCAAATCGAGATAGAATTTGACTTTACCAATTCCCAAAGTCACAAGCGGGTTCTATGCCCACAGCTATTTGGAATGTGGTTTCTGATGGAAGCTTCTATGAACAACACATGAAATCCCTCTGGACTGCAAAGGCTCACTCAACATGTCTCAGAATGAAAATATACACAGTTGTGATGGACAACAGAACAGATACTAATTACTAAACCAATAGGAAAGTCTACAGCACTTCTCATACAGAACGAATGCAAAGTGTTTGAGGAAAAGTCTTTCCAACTGAAAATATCAGAGCTGATTGGAACAAAGAAGATTCTGAAGATGGTCCTGGCTGCTTTACGAGACTTCAGAATTTTCCTCATCTCCAAGTGAAAATGAACCTCCTGTTTTTACCCACTGAAGAGAGAACAGGGTAGGATAACACACCTTCAAACACTTCATAGGGGGAGAAAGGAAGATGGGTCAGCCCGGTACACCCATCAGCACACCCACACCAACTGTGCAGATGACTAAGCTAACTCTGCGATAGCCAGGCATGTCAATGAGACAGCCGAGCACAGGTGACCTGCCAAGAGACAAGAGGGCCAAGTTTAGGTGGAATCCCTGGAGGGTGGTCACTCCAGGGCCTCTCAGGTCTGTGCCCAGCAATCTGCATTTCGAAGTAGCCCAGATGAGCTGCTGCCCAGAGGCCCTCAGCAGTCATGGCTCACGCAGGCAGTGGAACCCTGCACGCCGCCTCCTTCTGCAACGCCTGGCGAGCGTGGATTTTTCTTAATTGATGACACCGCGCTCCTCTACGCCTACTCTCACCATTGGTCCCAAGTTTACGGAACTTACAAACATAACAAGAGAAGCGAGGTACAAGGGAAAGCATCCACCGGAAACAGAACTGACCAGGGCTCGCGTCAGCGGACACAGCAAACAGTGCATATCTGTGTACGGCTCACCACTCACAAAGCCCACAGCAGCGCAGTTTCCACTCAGAACGTCCGGGTGGCTGTGGGCAGGGAGAAGATGCTGCACAGCTGTTTCTATGCTAAATACTTAAGGTGTGAATTTTACTACATGTAGAAAAATGTGTGTTTAGCATACAAATGTGTGCATTCATGTTAATTACATGAAAACACGAAATCCAGGTGTTTCGGTTCATACCACTGTGGAGAATTTTTGGTTTGTTTTCATACAACTGCCCAACTGGGGCCCAGAACCAACACCCACCAGCTGTGTCACTGCATCTGTTTTACTGTCACACACCAGCCCTACACCCCCCACAAAAACGTCATGGCACTTAAAAATTAATTTTACAACATAATTACAGAGGATTTGTGGTCCTCTTAAAAGAGATTGTAGCATGTGAAGGGTTTCAAATACAAGTCTGTTCTGGGTCTCCTGATCTCAGGACCCGTCCACACTGGTGGCTTTAACGGTGCTTCGTGGAAACTTCCGGAAGGCGTGTGTGTTATGTCTAAGAGCAAACTGCCGTTCACACCTCAGCACGGTGTGCCTCTTTCCTCCATCCCACAGGCACCGTTTTCTCCCAGGGAGCTGGTGCTGTGCCCTGAGGCTCTGTCCCACCAGTCCCTGGTGCCATTGTGGAGAACCAGCCTCCATCTGTCCAGGTGTGTTGTGCAGAAAGCAACTCATCCAAATCTGTTTTAAAAACACACATTTGCGATGCCTATAGGCCTTAGAAGGTGGAGGCAGACGGGATAAGGGCAGCTGTCATAGGGGCTGAAGATCAAGCCCATCTGTCTGGAGACTGATAAGTGCTGTCTGCCTCCTCACCTCCGCCAAGCCTCCACCCGTTGCGTCTGGCCTGGATTCTCCGGCGCCTGCAAGGCCTTCACCTGGTTCGTAACTCAGCTCACAAAGGCCTCCATACAAATGCCCCTATACCGCGGCAAGGACGGGCGGTGGTCGCAGCTGTGGCCATTTATCCTCTCTGCATCTAGCTCCTCTCCCTGAGGCAACAGCACCTCTGAAGTCACAGGCTGGGCTTCCAACTCTCCCCCATCCTGGGCTTCTTGGGTGTGTTGCTCTGCTTCACACTCCTCAGCAAATGCTGATTAGCCAGAATCACCCAGAAATCTCTTAACCTGGATTCTGGCTGCTTTTGTAATTTGTAATATTTGTACTTCTGGTGTGATCTCAGGAACAACAAATTTTAAAACTAGAGAAGATGTGGTTTTTAGTCTATCCTTTCTACTTGCAACCTTGAAAATTCCAGTAGCAGCAAGGGTTTGTTGAAAGTAACTTCCACCAAATAGAACCTATTACAAATGTACTACAGGGTGTCAAATAACCACATAGATGTAAATGAGATGCAGACACAGATATAAAATCCAATGGTTAAACCAGATTGCGACATGGTTGCCAGTTTGTAGGACTTCTAAAACTTAACATAAATGTTGGCTAAAGGGTACAAGATGTTAGAAGATGAGTGAGATGCTTGCCCTAGAACCACAGGCTCTCTCCTCTTTACAGCAGAAAATCCATAAGGAACTCAAATCTGAAAGAACCAGGTACCGTTGAACGGCATACTCAGCCATCCGTCCCCATCCCTGGGCCAGCTGTGGTGAGTGCAGCCAGTCGTTTGCCAACATCCATCATCCATCCTCCAGGTCATGGCTACACTTTATTCCCAGCTCCTTGTCATTATGTAGATTAGGTAAATCATGGCCACTCTCATCCTAAACCTCCCCCCGCCCCCACTGCACCAGTGTGGCAATCGCCCAGTCCCAACCACAGCAAGGACAGCCGTGTCCATGGGAACGCAAAGCAGGGGTCTGGAAGGAACCTGGATCCCTGAATACCTCATGGAGTAGTCACCAGTCAGGAACTTCCTCCCTGAAGGGTTTGCAAGAGAGAAAACCTCCTTGGTTCCTCAAGCTACAATACTGCAGAATCTCTGGTCACAGCATCCTTACCTACCCTCGTCAGGAGCCGTTCATGCTCATCAAGACATGACAACAAAACTGCAGTAGCACAGTCACACACACCCAGAACACAGACCACCTGCCGCTCACATTCATCGTATTAACACCAAAAAGCCACCGTAGTGGATATCCTGGATGTGGACACTCGGCGGCTTTTTGCTGGAGATGCGCTTTGTGCATTTGTCGCACGACCATCTTGGCATCAGGACGGGCTGCGCAGATGGCAGCTGTGCACGTCACAGGGAGTCTTATGCGCTGGACTCTCGGCCAGCTTCCAGCATCAGTGCCCGCAGGGTCCTCTCCTCTGGGAGCACGTGCTTGGACGCCACAGTGTCCTGTGGATCCACACAACCGTGCTGTGTGCCCCAGGAGCTTGGAAAGTACCACTGCATCAATGCATCCACAGGTGAGGCTGGGGGCAGAGGCCGACCTCAAGCAGTTACGGTCCTCCATGGGGCTGGCATCCAGGCAGGAAGGCGGCTCAGCAGCGCTCTCACTGTGGAATATCCTAGGTGCCCATATGAACAGAACCTAAGTAACACACAAGAAACAATAGGAACGAGAACACGACCGGCAGATTCTGAGATGAGCAAGCTGGGCTGAACATGAGACACCTGATGGGGACGGTGCCACTGCCCCTCCCAATGACCTGTGAGGAGGACAGCGCTGCCGGCATCTCCCTAAAACCAGCCCAAGTCGAGTTAGACTCGAGGCTTCCCAGGAGTGGGCAGATCCATTCAATCCCACAGTCTGAACCTTCTACGCCATCTCATGGCCCTCATCTCACAGATGGGAATCCGGACACTGCACAATAGACCCGGCCCCAAGCCTCCGTTCCTTCCTCTACACCACACACCAGCACAGTGAGCACTTAGGGACTGGGCATTCATGTAAAATACTGCTTAAAACTTCCGATTTAGGAAGTGTTTAATTCCTACTCACAGAGTTCAAAGTGTTCTGTCCTAGGAGGCAGCAGCTGTAATTAAGCATGAGAAGGGATCAGAGTGGTGCCAAGTACTAAATATTAATCTAAATCTATTCACCACGTCGCCACGCTCCTGTCACCTGCTTCATTTTCTGTCCTTAAAAGACAATAGTTAGGTCTCAAAATAGACAACCTGTTTTACTGGATGCTTAGCTATAAAGGAGCGAGCTACATATCCAAAAGGGAGATATGAGTAAACAGAAAATGTCCACAAGCGATCGGGTGGGAGGGCAGCTACAGAAGCACCTGGCTCTGTTGTGTTGTGAGCCAGCCACGTGGGCTGAACAGCTCACTTAGCCACTGAAATTACATCATCTAAGATTTTTGTTGCTGTTACTTTGATAAATTCTCCCTCCTGCTATGGAGTAAGGTTTAGCTTGCTTTTTTATTTTTTTGAGTCAGAATCTCACTCTGTCACCCAGGCCGGAGTGCAGTATTACAATCATGGCTCATAGCGGCCTTGACCTTCTGGCTCAAGCAATCCTCCCGCCTCAGCCTTCCAAGTAGCTAGGACCCACAGGTGAGTTTCAGTTCTTTGCTAACAAATTCCTAATTCACCACCGTGTGGTAAGCCTATCAGGGCCATCTGCCTGGACGTCCACCTTGCCGACCGGCTGTGTGGTCTCTAAGGAGGATGCACCCCGGTTGCCCAGGCTCTGCACATGATGCTGAGTCTCCACATCTGCTGCTGTCTAAGGGATTGACAGCCCGGAGCATCCCGACATGCCACCGTGAGCTGGGCTTTATTCCAGAGGGCGACTCTGCTTCCCATGACGAGATGCAGCACGTGAGCACAGATCAAAAGGTGTGAGCAATAACACATTCCCCAGATACTAAGCAGAGGACCAAGGCTTTAGTTCTTTACTTATTTGCTATGGGCTTGATCCAAAACAGCTTTCAGCTTTCTGGGATCCTGGGGACAAACATCTCTAACTGGTGAGAATTCTGGCTTTAATAACAGAAGAATCACCTAATGCCTATTTTGTAACTGCTGTTCTCATCAGAACTTGAGGCCAAAGGAAGAGAAAAATAAAAGGGGGACCAAGGTCCTGACACCCCAGTTTGTACAAGGCCAACCAGCCTGCTTGAGGGGGTGAAAGGAGTAGTGGTTTTAAACTGCCGAGTTTTAAAAACATGGCTGTAGCCTGGGCACAGTGGCTCATGACTGTAAACCCAGCACTTTGGGAGGCCGAGATGGGAGGATTGCTTGAGACCCAGACTAGCCTGGGCAACACAGCAAGACCCTATCTCTTTAAAAAGAAAAAAAAAGGCTTTTATTAAAATAGTAATAAAAAGGTTAATACAATAAATGACTATGTCAACATGGCACCCCCTGCTGTCAGACGAGGTGGATTCTCTGTGGCTACAGTGAGACCCGGAGAGAAATGTAACCGGCATTACAGGGAGGAAGGTCGGCCCCGAAGCCCCACGACACTAACTCCTTCCTGTACAGTTTGTTAACCAGCCTGAAGTCTCCTCCGCCATCAGACAGAAGCC
The DNA here is from genome assembly GCF_003255815.1 of Theropithecus gelada. Classification (NCBI taxonomy): domain Eukaryota; kingdom Metazoa; phylum Chordata; class Mammalia; order Primates; family Cercopithecidae; genus Theropithecus; species Theropithecus gelada. The sequence continues at coordinate 8,301 of NW_020257960.1, forward strand.
TGGTTTAGAGGAACGCTGCCCACGGGACCTGGGTGGACTTCCGACGCCAGCCGGCCAGACAGCCCCACCTGGAGAGAAGGACTTTGTGAGTGTTCTTTCCCACCAGAAGCCGCAGACCCTGAGCCAGTCCTGGCTGTGACTGAGGCTGCGCATAAACGTCTGCGCCCGACAGCTCACCTTTGTACATGACACACAGAGTCTACCTCATTTCAAATGTTACGCTCTCCCCAAGGCAAACAGATGTTACAGGTTAACTCACTGTGCGTGTGCTAGACTTTCCCTGTAAGTGTTCGGACATTCCACGAACTGAATGAAGACACCCCACTTTCCCTGTAAACGTTCAGGCGTTCCATGAGCCCGATGAACACACACAGCGAACAAAAGCCGGAACGTTTAACGCCGCGGCCTCTTCCCCTCCTGAGGGGCGCATGCTTACACCTCACCCGAGACCACATTTCCCAAAGCGCACCCTCCTGAGGGGCTTTGTGCTTACAGCTCACCCGAGACCACATTTCCCAAAGCGCACCCTCCTGAGGGGCTTGTGCTTACAGCTCACCCGAGACCACATTTCCCAAAGCGCAGACTTACTCTGAAAATAAAACCTTTCTTCCTTCCTCTGTACATCTCGTGGTCATGAAAACAACTATTGCTACAAATGCAAAGAAACGGGGTATCATCCATGCTGGTCACCTAAATTCCTACCACCAAAGCTTCAGGGTCCCCCAGTCTGACAGAAGCTTCTATACACACAACTCTGGAGATGAAGGCCAAGCTGGGGAAGGGCTGTGTCACCCGCAAATCCACACCACGGGGCCCTCTGCAGTTGTGTGTAAGGAATTCTGGGCCTGTCCTGGGGTTTGGGGAGATCAGGATGCAAGCAGACACCGTACATTCTGCCACGGGACCGTGAAGTCTGCGGAACCTCAGAGGAACACGGACAAATGGGTACACGAGTCCCACAGGCCGAGCCTCGATGGGCGCCTGTGTCAAGAACACAGACATGCCGGGAGGGGCAGCCGAGGAAGGCAACGTTTGCAACCCCAGCACGCGGCAGCGTCCGAGTGTGGGAGTCTCTGGCCAGGATCCACCACAACTGCCATATTCTGTGGCAAAATATTAAAAATAGGTTTTAACTAGTTATAACTCTAACTTGTTTTACACATAAACAGAACACAGGGCACCAACAGGCTCCAAAATACTTCACCTAGAACCAAGTCTAGAATGCAGATGGCTGCTGCTCCGAGTGTGACGAGTCCCCTGTGGTGCCATAAATCCTAGATCTAGGTGACTAAGTGCTCTTCCTAAACCAGACGGCACCCTGAGGCTCTGAGGGCACCCTCTGTCCCCAGGACAATCCATCAGCCCTGGCAGAAGCTTCTAGAGTAAGAGCCTGTGGATTTGTACTGGATGGATATAAACCAGACAAAGTCACAGGGGCTCATCCTGGAAGCCCATCTGTTTACCCACTCATGCCCTGGAGAGCCCTGCCCCCCAGCTCCACACCCACAGTCACGCTGAACCACAGGAACTGGCTTCTAGGCCCTTAAGCCACTTCCACCTCCCCTGGACAGACCCTTCTCAAACCGTGAGGCCCAGAGTAGCCCTAACAGGTGGTCCCAGCAGACCTGGCCACTGCATTTTCTTCCTGGCAAATGAGTCAACAGTAAGTAGAGCAACCTAACAGGATTTTTCCACTTAAAAGGTATCATTTCTGTCCAATTTAGAAATGATATTGTGTGTGTATGTGTGGTGGCAGGGTTTCTTGTTCTGTCACTCAGGCACAGTGCACCTTAAATACAGTGGTGCTATCACGATTTGCTGCAGCCTCAACCTCCCAGGCTTAGGTGATCCTCCAGCCTCAGCCTCCCGAGTAGCTGGGACCACAGGTGCACACCACCATTTAATTTTTTGTAGAGTCAGGGTCTTGCTATGTTGCCCAGGCTGGTCTCAATACTCCTGGGCTCAAAACTGAATCTGCCCACCTCAGCCTCCCAAGGTGCTGGGATTACAGATGTGAGCCACTATGCCCAGCCTAGAACTGCTATTTCTTAAACTATTACCAGTTTAACACATGAATTCCACTTACATAGATATCGGCACTCTCACAGCTCAAGGGTTTTTCTGAATCTCGATTCTCTCCATTCAGGGTCAATATCTAAAGAAAGGGCCAGAACTGACCCTCCCTCAATGAAACCTAAGGGCAAATGCAGCAGCATCTTGGGGTATGAGGAGACAAAGAAAGAAGGGTGGAAAATACACATTGAAATTCCGGTGTTAGAATCATAATCACCAACACTTTAAGAGACAATCTGCTTTCCAAAACATGTAGCTGCTGGATTCACTGCAAAGTCACCAGATTCCACAGGTTGGCGCTCAGAGAGGCACAGCTTCTTAAGGTCGCCCACGTTGGGGCAGCGTAACAGCTGCGGGGTAAATAAACATAGGCTTGTTTCTCTCAAGGACGAAGGTGCTCAAGTCCTATCCAAATAGTTTCTTCTTCTAAATCAGTTAGACGGCCTCCTACAACACTGTTTAGAGTGACAGTGTGTTCAGAAGTTTGAAGTGAAAATACAACTCAGAACCCCAAAATCACTAAGCTAAAGGGAAGTCAAGGTGGGAAATGGTTTAGGGCAAACCTGCCTCATATGCTCCTAACAGAGACTGAGGGGGGAAAAAAAAAGAAAAAAAAAGCCACGTACCTCCCTCACAACCGTTCGTCCACAAGGAAATTCCTCAGGGACAGAGGACAGAACTCAAAGTCACCAACTGCACACGGAGATCAACGCGGCTCTGACTGCTTCCTCTGGAAAGGCACACCAGAAACGCATTTGTCTGATCTACCTGTGACCTGGAAACCCCTCCCCGCTTCGAGCCGTCCCTCCGTCCTGGACCGAACCAACGTACATCTCACATATATTGATGTCTCACATCTCCCTAAAATGTGTAAGACCAATTTGTGCCCTAAACACCTTGGGCACAAGTCCAGGTCCTGAGACTGTCACGGTGCGTCCTCAACCCCTCCTAAGGCTGTGTCCCGGGTGCATCCTCAACCCCTCCTGAGGCTGTGTCCTGGGTGTGTCCTCAACCCCTCCTGAGGCTGTGTCTTTAACCTTGGGAAAATGAATTTTCTGAATAGGTCGAGAACTATTCTCAGAGATGCTTCTGGTTTACAGGAAGCATTCTCTCTTGCGGGTATAATGAAGTCATGTGGAATTACAACATGCCACTTTAGTAAAGGCCAAAGGAATTAGGGTTTGATGTGCTTTAAAAAAAAAAAAAAAAAAAAAAAGGAACTTTCTATTTATCAATGGACCATGAAAGCCCACACCCCCTTCTGCAGTGATGATGTCAACTGGGATGAGGGGCCCCCTCCTGTGGATGCAGCAAAGGCTACCCTCTGACCCCACTTCCCAGAGTCCAGGCTCCTGTTGCTCAGGGAACAGCAACCCCAGCTTCACGGCGCTCAGGCCACCAAACCCAACTCCCATCCAGGCTGGAGAATCACCCCAGGGACTAGTGAAATGGCAGGTGGAACTCTCATCTCATCCCCTTAAAGGGGAAAAAGGCACCTTCTTTTCCCGCTCTTCTTCCTGCTGGTGGGAACAGGGGCAGGAGCTGGAGGGGCAGGAGCTGCAGGATCAGGAAGGAAGCAGCCTGGGTCCCTGCTAGTCACAGATGACAAATGCCAACCAGCCCCGACCTTCACATCGCAGAGAAGAAATCCTTCTCTTTTCTCAGGTCCCTGTTAGAAGTTTGCAACCATTCCTTTAAAAAAAAAAAAAACTCAGATACACAACATGGGTGTTTTGCTGACAATATTTCGATTATCTGGGGGCCTTGGGTCGAGCGATGCCAAAACAGGAAACTGAACCCTGTTATTCGGGAAACCACCTTCCAGCCCCATCTATCCTCCCAGGCTGTCACCTTATGGTGTTTGTCTGCTAGATGATTATTTTTAAAAATAACTGCTCTTAAGAGCTAGGTGTACAGAACAGACAAGAAGTCAGCTCGGGTTGAGGGGAAGCAGGAACAGACCCCTCTCCCTGCAGGACGGTGGAGGAGGAACCTTCAGCACCTGGGCTTGCAGGATGCTGGATCTCTGAGAGCATCTCCTCTCACAGCTCAAGTACGGCCAGATCCTCCTCTGCCACAGCCTGTTCACAAGGCCAGCACTTGTGCCCTAGAGACCCACAGCCCTGTGCGGGGTTCAGCTGGAGCTGAACTGTCCTCCCTTGGTCAGAGCCAGAGCCAGAGCCAGAGCCAGGGGTGAGGTGAGGAGAGGAGAGAAGCAGCAGGCATGAGGAGCACTGTGGCAACTCTACACCACGCTAACTCTCATCTGACGTGCTCCAGCCAAAGCCACACTTCTTAGAGGACATTTCCCTTCACACATCCAGAAATCAACGTCTAGTCTCCCCACAGAACAGATCCTTCCCCCAGGAGGCAGACGCTTGGTTGTAACACGTGGTAATAACGGGCGCGCCTTCGTGCCCATTCCGTAGTGTTTCCTGTTACTTATTTTACCTTAAGCTAAAAATGGTTCCCATTTACACTCTGTGGTGACACAGCAAAACACACGAGATTCAGTGTGATCCTACACCCGTCACTGCTGACCTCAAGTCCTTTACTTGTTCATTTTGCTTCTGGAGTTTGTACTCTATCCCGGGGTTCCAGGCCTGTGGATTCAACTAACCACAGATCAAGAATACTTTTTTAAGGTGTTTGTATTAAGCATTCAGATTTTATTATTCTTTAAACAATATCGTTTAACAACTACTCGCATGGCATGTCCATGGTATAGGTGTTACGAGCAACCCTGATATGACTGAAAGTCTGGAGGATGTGTGTATGTCATAGGCAAACACGATGCCATGTTATACCAGGGACCTGAGCGCCCACAGACCTTGGTATCCATAGGCAGTCCTGCAGCCCACCCCTGTGGGCACTGTGGAATGGCTATAATAGAAAATAGAGGTTTTAAACAGTTATGTACTAAATCTAATCTTTTGTTAAGAAATTACTGTGTATCACGTGTATTATTTGGAAGTCCTTCCTGGCCCAGAGACTTGACATGTTATCTTTTCGTCCACTGATTTAACTAGTCATTCCAGTAAGTTTATTGAACACGAATCAATTTTACAATTAAATTCCTACAGGAATCACTCATACTCTAAGCTGCTTTGGTTTTTAAAGTGAAATAACCAATAGTTTTGAAAACCAGCTATATCATAGAATAACAGGATAAAGCAGCCCCATGACATGCAGAAACATAGGGTTTCAAAGCTAACCAGTATAAGACACATTACAACCCCCTAAATGTGAAAACGTTTTACACCACAACAGATATTCCAGAGAAAAACAAGATGTTTAAAAAAAAGCCTTATGCAGAAAACCACTTTTCCCCTTCATTTTTCACACGGTTTCCAGAAGCTTGTGTTTGGCACTAACCATGAACCAGAAGGAGCGTCCGCTGCAACTACTGCTACTGCAACACAGAATATTAAAGCAAAACAAAAAAGGACACAGCATATTTCCTATTGATGAGAACAGGTAGAGTGTTATAAGTATGAGTATGTTCTCAAGTCAACAATGTTCAAACTCTAGGTCTCCCGCAGACACTAGACGGTAACCACCAAAGCTTATGTACTTGGCAACATTCAAGGAGACCAAGTTCAGAGCTGTCACAATGCAGCACCATCCCTCACGCGATTATCTCAGGCAGGTTTGAGGGCAAGTGCCCCTGTCACAGCCGGAAAGCTGCCCAGCCCAGCACTTCTTGAGATCACAGACCTTCACCTTCCCACATCTTCAATAGTTCCTTTACACCAGGAACCAGTGAGCAAAATCTAAAACACTTCCTCAAATCTCCTTGCCCCTTCTCTTACTGAAAAAGCCTACTTTGCAAGCAATCTGTAGTGCTTACCAGAGCTGGGGCAGGAGGAGAGAGCTAGTGTCTCATAGACCGAGTTTCAAGCGTGGGGAGACCAGGAAGTTCTGGACATGGATGGCGGTGATCACGGCATAAGACCAGCACTCCTACGTCTCTGGGGAAAGGAGTGGCCCTGGGCAGGGATGCACCTGGCAGCCCCAGGGAGGGGCCAGGCATTGAGGACCAGTTCTCCACCAGCAGACACGTCAGCACAGCATCCTGGAGCAGGACCTTCAGCCCAGCTGAGCCTACAGATGGCCACAGCCCTGGACAACATCTTCATGGTGAGCCACGGGGACTGGACCAGAACCGCTCAGCAGGGCTGCCCTGAATTTGCAACCTGTAGAAGGTGTACAGTCATGTTCTGTATGTTGCCTTAAGACACTAGGTTTTGGGGTCGCTTGTCACACAGCAACAGACAGTGGATGTGCACGGGCTCCCAGGACACGATGGCCTCTGCCGGCCTCACCCGGGCTGTCTCATCTGTTCCCACGACATCACGTTTCTCAGAGCCAAAGGCTGTCAGGGCCCCCGCTTTTCTTCACAAAGCCATTACAAGCTCACAATACAAAGTGAAAAGCAATCTGTAAAATACAACGTATGACACAATACAGGATGGTGAATGCACAGGCGTACACGTGCAGAACAGGCACATGCGCGAAACAGGTGCATGCACACATGAATAGGTGTACACGCATGAAGCAGGTGTACACACACACGTGAAAGCACCAGACAGGAAGGGCTGTCGTAGGGAGCCTGGTTTTTAGGCATCTCCCTCACCCTTTTACATCTGGCACAATCACAAACACAGCACAGCACAGTACTGAGGGGAGGCCCCAGCTTCTCAGGGGGGCACATGAGGCTTTTTATTTATGCCATAGGTTGCATCACTACATTCTAGAACTGCAAGGCCCCCCACTGCCAGGACTGGGTCGCCAGCCCACACGGACCTGCCCCTCGGATGGTTCGGCTGCTTCTAAAACAGAGGCTGAGCCCCACCCAAAGACCTGCAATACCTGTCATTAAATCAAGTCTTGGCCATGGATGAATGTGAAGATTTTTATTAAATGTGACTCTGGAACATTCAAAGGACCGAAACTGAATGCTTTCTGCAGGCCAGGGGGTGGGAACCCACGGATCCCCGACAAGGCATACTCGGAGCTGCGTGGCGTAGTTAGTACCGATTTTGTTTTGACACTTGCCTTTTCTATTCAGATTTTAAAAAGAAGACCAAAAGTAGCTCACATTCTATTTCAATTCTCTGTATTTCTGTAGTAACTGGGCCCCTTTCCATCTGGTTTCCCTGCCAAGTGTTAAATAGGCACAGCTGGGATTTGTCAAAGTCTGGGCCTCTGTTGTAGAGTAAGTGAGGGGGACAGGGAGGGACAGAGGGAAGGAGAGAGAGAGAGAGAATCCTCCGAGGGCTGGAGGCAGGAGGGATGCTCCCTGGTAGCCTCAGGCTCTCCCCTTCCAAGGTAACAGAGCTGGCATCATCCACGCGGTGCCATCCTATGACTAGGCTGACACAAGCCAGAATTACGATTAAATGCTTAAGGAGAAGAGAAAGCACCAGCATCTTCAGATTAGAGTAGTGTCCCAGTTTCATGCTTGCCTTGTATGACATTCTATAAATTGTAAAGATAATGCATTTTCTTACCAGCCATACTGTTCACCAAATACTAACTATAATAAAGACCACACAACATCTGAGTACTGAGCGTGCGTCAAGCCCGGTGAGGTAGGCATCCTTTACTTTGTTAGAGAAAGAAATAGGCTCCCAGAGAAACTTCCTGAGGCCAGGCAGCTGTCTCCAAACCCACCTCGCGCCTCCTGACCCTGAACGTGGAGAACCCAAGTCATTGACGTGAAAAATTTACCTGCATGCATGTCCGATTGAGATTCAGTCCCCAAGACCTCATCATCTCTATACAGAAATGTGTCAAGGAAGGTACAATTCTATGACCTCGAGGAATTGGGAGAACAAAGGCAGGCACCCTCGACACGGATGTGGGGCGGAGGTGGGCGCCCAGCAGCACTTCCAGCCCTGTCCAGTCACACAGCCACCCTGCCATGCCAGTACAGGGGCCCGCACCGCGTCTCTGGGAAAAACAGCTTCTCCTGCACAGCAATCTACCCCTGAAAGTGTGTTCCTGAGAAGGTGCGGACCAAATCTCGGAAATCAGACACTGTAACACACTTATCTAAGCAGGCTGCCTATGTCAAGGAATCACCGATAATTCCCATCTCGCCAATTATTTCTGGTCAATATTAAGTTAACTGAGGCAATACAGGAACAAAATAATGGAAATGTCAGTGAATCTGCTCCACCTGCTGAAGAGCTGGGACTAATGATGAACCAGAAGGAATCCTGGAGAACGCAGCAGGACTCCAGACCCCGCGGACCACCCCAGCCTCCTTCCACAGGAGAGTTAGTCGTGGGGGCCAAGGAGTGGTTTCCAAGGAATCTCAGAGGTTCTCAAGGTCTTGAAAGTTTAACGGGAATTAAATATTTGCATCTGAGTCACACGAGCACATTAAAAGTTAAATTTCTCCTTTCCACTGGAATTATGAGCTTGGGGCAGCAGCACTGGCTGTATCTCATGCTCACGAGATGTTTGGAGGCAGCCATGGGTCTCGGGGGAATCATTTTAATAATGAAAGTGCTTGGGCCCTTGACCTAGGACCACAGACCCCACCAACGAGAGTCTAACCAGGACAAGCCTCGGCCTGGAACGGGCTGGTGTCCGTGGGGGCTGGGAGGAGCACCAAGGAAACACAGGGGCAAGCCCCACGCAAGCTCAGCATGTCCTACCCCCACGCAGTCGACATCAGCCACAGGGATCTTTTGTTTTTTGTTCAGAAAGGAACATATTAAAAAGCCCAGGGCCTGGACTCCTCAAAGCTCCCCACAGAGCCGGGTTAATTGGCACCTTCCCTCACGTTAAAATCAACGATATATGGCTGCTGAGGGCATCTCAGAGCAGGTGTAACACTGAGCTTTCTTGCTGTCTGGGGAAAGCAGGAATTCCAGGCCTCTGCCTTCCTAGCTCCCCAGAGGCTCTGGTGCAGGTGAGCTCAGCTTCTCCCAGGTAAGGAGCACAGACCAGCTTCCCACGTGCCCCTCAGGTCACACAGGAGCAGTGCAGACCCTTGCACCTTGGCATGAGCCCTCGCAACCCACCCCAGAGGCAGAAGCCCAGCCCTGTGGCCCCGGCCTGGCAGGAGGCAGCTGCTGGGGCCCTGCTCAGGGTTCAGCACAGCGAGGTCCAGCCACACCGGTTGAGACATCCACCACCCGGCCATTCGTCTATTAACCTAAAACAGACACAGGAATTCGGCAAGGGCTTCCCTCCCCTGACGAACCGTCCCTTCCTGTTCTCATCTCTCCCTCGTGCCCCGTCATGGCCACCCAGCACTGCACCCAAGGCCTGACTCCCAGTTTCACAGGGAATCCAAGACAATTATGATTTGGAATGATTTTGAGAAACTGGGAGCTACATAGAAAATGTGTCGGTAAAGCCAGTGTCTACTGATCCTCCACTCCACACAGCGGAGAGCAGTCCTTAGGATAAAACCCACAGGGTGGGGAAGACATGATCAAGGCAGGCAGGATGGATGAGCCATAAAGCGGGTGGTTCAGAGAACAAGGCCACATGAACACAAAGCTAAAGTGCTCAGAGGCTGGAAGACAACCCACGGGAGACAGATAAACACTGACCGTTTGAAAAGAAGCAAGCCTCACCATGAAGAGTCCACCAAGATTTAAGTTCTCGAGTCACTTCATGTATCAGCACAGACTGCTCATAATGTCTGAAACTTGGGGCAGTTAACACATGAATCAGTTCTTCCAAATCCATCGTTTTCTTTGATGAGCCTCTTGATTCTCAGGCTGGTTTCAAAGCAAGCCCTTTGCTCTTTGTTGATGATTCAATAATTAGCATACTTGCAACACATTGACTTCCAAATTAATCTAATAAAATATTAATTACCACACTGGCTGCCATCCACAGAAAGAGCACAATCACTTTTTCTGGTTGTAAAAACATTAGAATTTGAAGCCCCCTTGGCCATCTGATCCATCCCTGCTTTTGGCAAGGGCATTCCAAAGCTAATTTGAAAAACTAGTCCAGGCCGTGACTAGTGGGGGTGGAACGTGCCTCATCACCTCACCTCCTGTTTTGGAACTAGACAGAACTTAGACTCTTAGTCTGATGGGAAACATTTACAATCTATTCTCTCCAAAGCTACCTGGAAGATTCTCTCCACATGACAAAGCCTTGTTCTCCACAGCCCCTTATCTTACAACTCTCTCAACCAACTGTCAATCAGGAAATTTTTTAGTCTACCTATGACCTGGACACCCCTGCTTCCAGTTGTCCCACCTTTCCAGATCAAACCAATGTACATCTTACATTTATTTGATTGATGTCTCATGTCTGCCTAAAAGCTACAAAACCAGGCTGTGCTCCGACCACCTTGGGAATACGTTTTAAGGATCTCCTGAGGGCTGCATCATGGGCCATGGGAACTCATTTGGCTCAGAATAAATCTCTAAATACTTCAGAGAGTTTGACTCTGCTGACACGGTAGCTTTCATGGAGTATTCATCTGGGGGACTCACACTCGACTGGAGGCAGCAGCTGCCCACAAAAGTCTCTGCAGGACTGAGCCTCTGGCACGGGGACTCCAACCCCTGAAGCAGCAGTTCTTCCACATCCCATGGCATGATAGACCTGCACCTCTAGGGCTTCTCATTTCAGTGTCTCAGCAACAAAGCAACCAAATGTGATCATCACAGAATATTCATCGAGGCTTTCGGCTATTGCTTCTCCCCAAGTTTACTCTAAAACCACAATGGGAACACTTGGAACAGGATGGTTCTCAGTCACTGACCCTCCTGGTAACACACTGCCTCCACAAGGCCTTTTCCCGCCAGTCACAGCTTCCTTTGAGTCAGGCTCGAAGGCCACCTCCTCAGGAAGGAAACCTCTTCAATCGAGCAACCACAGCTCCTGGTCCCATCTAGAGCTTGTCTGCCAGGAAGGGAAGACTCCTCATTCGAGAGAGAGCAGGTGCCACAAACTCAACGTTTTAGCCATTGTGAAGGCAAACACTCATGAAATCAATACACTTTTTTTCCTCCTTGGATAACTGACGTTTCCTCTTCTGGAAGGTCAGTCAAGGCCATCTGCACGAGTCAGGAGCATGACGGCTCCAGCGCCTCTTTCAGTGTCAGCAGTGTGGCTCCGCTGAGACCCTCCTGCATCAGCCGGGCCATGTACCTGTTCCCACGACTGCTGTCAGCAGACTACAGCGATTCTAGAATAATCAGCAAGCTGACGTTCCGAAGGATGCATTTTAAAGAAAAATGTGTAAGCTTTACTGCATGAAATCAGCTACATCTTTTGCTACTCCAGTGGCTTTTTGTTTTGCTTTCTCAAGGTTCTCTACAATGATCCCGACAGTCAAGATTCCCAGTTACAGGCAGAGGGTTGGGCTGGCCACATCTGATGTTTAAAACACAGAGGATCCACGTCAAAGGATTTTCCCTGTTCACCAACCTCATCAGGACAAACTTTAAGCAGTAATAATCTCCCTGTCTGGAAAACTAAGCTCACTTGAGAACTAATGCAACAGATGTGTTTGACAAAGTTGCAGGTGGACATTTTAGTGAATGAATCACTATTTCAAGGAGGATAATGGCTCGCTATTTTCAAAGGTATGTTTTTGTCAATTTTTGTAATTTCAGCTTCATGCATTTGAATCATGAAGTAAGACTTGTACCTGATATATTACAGAATCTCTACAAAATAGACAAAATTCCAATTCTGAAAATTCACTCTTTTTCATATGCATATGGATGGTCGCATGTTAGCATTCCAACAGGATTTCTAAATTAAAATGTCTCCTACTTTAAATACTACGTGTTAAACATTACACATTCCATTATTAAACATTTATAACAGGGTCTGTATGGCCCGTTTTAAAGATTTCTTCCTCGCTGAAAACGAGTGGTTAACCAATAAATGGTCTACTCTAAAATATTCTAGAGACAGAGATACATTTAGAGAGTGGACACACTCAACACAGAAACCCAGAACATCAAAAAAGGCACAACCAGCAGTGAGGGTGGAAGGGGTGCCATGTGAGTGCCCCTAAAAACACACACAAGCCTGGCTGCTTAAAAGGAATGAATATAGCTCAATACTCCTATGTGACCATTGACGTGTCTACTGTCTTGCAGAATCCTCCTAGCTGAGCTGCAGGAATCTTCTTTGGAACCTTTTCTCACCTACACTGCCTACAGGTGCCCACTGGGCTCCCTGAGCAGTATCGTGTCTTTGTTTAGTATTTGGAGGCCTGTTTAATCCTAAGTCAGAGCCTTATCATAACTCAGACACCATCGCTCAGGGGCTTGTGGGCCAAGTTTGGCTAATGCAGGCTGCTCCACAGTGCCCTGCAGATGGGCTTGGTGCATCCACACGATTTTAAGATTTGGGGCTGCCGTTTTCTGCAGTCACAGACGCAGACTTACATATGCATAATGACTGAAAGCAGCACGTGTTTTTATGTTCCTTCTGTAATGGTAATAAATCATGACAACATTTTCCCGATCCTTAAAAAAGCCTCCTAACAGCAGTTGTATTACACCCTCTTCCTTAAAATTACTAGAATTTACCAAACTAGGTGAAATCAGTCTTCATGAGAAAGTGACAAACCAGTGTTCACATAATGGCATAGTAGCTGGGCATACAGTGTACATCAACATCCCAAACTAAGCACCCATCACACTTATTCCCAACTCGCAGGAAAGCTAGAAAAATCAGAAGGTTTAAAATATATTTACAAATGAAAATAACAAGAAACCAAAGTTTCTGAGGAGCATTTGTTGGCCAAATAAGGAAAACCATTAACCAGTGCTGATTACATTGCATTTGATTCCAGCAGCCAAAGACGTGTCCAGAGGAAAAGAGACTTTTAAAGATTAGTCTTTTGGTAAGAATGGTTGCTTAACAAGTTCAGACTACTGGGCTACACCAATCGTCAATTAAGAAGCAAGGCAAATGAGTGTGAGTCATTTTCCTTAATTCTTAAAGTGTCGAAAATCCCAACACTGCTAAGGTCATTCAGGAAATTGAGCCTGAATTTGAAGAAACTGAAGAATTCAAGTCTATGAATAATATGAATGGACCAATTATCTAAGAGAAGATTTCAAAGCTGAGAACACACTGATTCCACACAACCTCAAGGAGAATCTGCTAAGATGTGTCATAACTACTAAAAAGACTTCGGGGAGCAAATTCTCAGACCCTGTGAGAATATGAAGTGTCTGAGTCCTTGGTGCTCCTTTCATTACTCACTGGCAGGCCCTCAGGGGACAACACTCCCCCTCCTCTTTCATGCGGTTGAGGCAGCAGCGTCCGGGTGAACATCACTGTCTCTCTTGGACATAACCATTCTCATCTCCTTGGTCTCTCCGGCCCACAGCTCCATCTCCTCAACCATGGATCACCCTCCCCACACCCACAGCCTGGACGCCACCTTGGGGCGACCTTACTCACTTCCCCTCTCACCCACAGGCCTTCACTGCCTGACATTCAAAGTCTTAAGAACAATTGTTCCACATATTTTCTCCAGGAACAGGGGCAAGTCTAGTACCTGTTATTCCATCTCAGCCAGTAGCCGAGGGCTAAATGCAACAGAGCTAAGGGTGTCCACACAGAAGCTGAGCACTGTGTTCTGATCCCGGTTCTGCCGCTCGACTCTGCGGCATTTTGCCCGTCTCCTTTGGGCCTCTGTTTCCTCATCTCTAACATGAGGTAAAAGAAGTTCCCGCCTTAGCAGGTTTCTATGAGGACTCAATGAGCCAATATGTCTGAAGCACTCAGCATGGCGTCCAGCAGACAGCAGGCACTGCACAGAACCTACTCGGCCGAACACCAGCCACCTCCACCCAGTGCTCTTCCCATCTCAGAAATAAACGTATAACACATGAGCAGAAACTGCAAAACAACAAATATCTTCCCAACGTGACTTCCTAGAAGACTCACTCAAATGCACAACAGAAATCTTTCTTCTGTGTTTGACCATCACCTTTACGATACATCCAAGCAAAACCACATTACAACAAGTCAGTGATTTAACATCTACTGGAAACCTGGTGAGGATGAAGAGAACACACTTTTCTGGTCCCCGTTGCTACCAGTAATTTCGCTTCCTCTATTCAATGGCAAGCTGCCAGGTGCTGCAGGAGAGGGCAGTGTCGTCACTCCCCTATTCAGTTGGGAAGCCCTCCATGGAGCCCGGACCACCCCTAGGTCAGTATCAGGGCCTCAAGAGAGCACAGACAGGAGAACACGTCCATTCCATCAAAAGACCAGGTGCCAACATCCTCTCTGTATAAAGCATCATGCTGGCTTTTGTACGTATGCAGTATTTGAGTACCACCCTTCCACAAGTTTAAATTCAGCTGAGGAAACCACATGAGACTCCTAAAAATAGGAAACAGTATCTGAGTTCTTAAAAAAAAAAAAAAAAAAAAAAAGGCCTAGACAAACACGCATACCCCTGTAATGCAGAGTCAAACTTTCAAAACCACACATTCACATGCAGTGAAACTGTCAGCAACTATAGTCAGCCCAGAAGATCCCTTTTCCATTTAGCTCTTTTTAAAACAAGGCATATGAGGAGCAATCAGCTTTTCCAATAGTAAGAGATGGCATTTTCCCGACTAACCCAACTTCACCTAGAATTTAAAACCACGGAATTCACATGTGCTAAAGGAATAAGGATATAAAATCGTGCTTTTCGCATTTGCTACAATGTAAGTTTTAAAAGGCATATCATCAAATGCACTTAAATTTCAAACTCCCGCAGTTGCCCAAAACCCAAGCGTAAAAATGCATGCTTATGGTCACAAAACGGAGTCAAGCACAGCAAGGAGACTAAAGCAAGAGTTACCCTCCCAGGCTGGCGCCCTGCTCCGAGGTATGCAACAGTCTAATAACCGAGTCCAAGGGTGGAAGGAAACCACTGACCAGCACTTCACACGCTGGGAAGCGGGCAGGGCCGTGCGGGCATCCAGCTTTGATTTGCTGTTTCAGATCCGCATCACCCGCTCTCCTGGAGGCAGCACCTTGGACTCCTGCAAAGGCCGGCGTTCAGATGCTGTCGGACCCTGATGGAGAGGGGCGGATTCCAAACCCACCAATAAAAAAAAAAAAAAAAAATAGAAACCTCTAAAACCAATGCCTTATTTTAGGGCTTTCTAAGATCTTCAGTCCAAAAACAGTAGCAGCTTACATTTTAGAGTGTCTGAAGAAACACTTTTTTTGCCCATTTTTAAACTAATTGTAGTTACTATTTATTAAAAGCCTGGCCAGCAATCTGACCAACACGCTTTTTCACGTGAGCCTCGCAGAGTAACAGTGCCAGGCTTCCTCAGAAGAAGCGGTGTTGCTGTTACTGGTTCACCTGGTGCATGTGCCACTGACCCACCAGAGGCTCCACCAAACCCTGGAGCGTTACAGTTGCCTTTCCTCTCACGTAGCACATCACAAGCAAACAGCACCGACACGCCGCACACTGATAGTTTTACAGTTCACTTAGACTTTGACGCTTACACATTCAGATAGCAAAACATGCCGGTGCTGAGGAGACAGGTGTCAGCACCTTCTCCTGCCCTCTCCTGAGGCGCGGGCCCATGGGCCCTGGCACACAGAAGCCCAGACTTTCTTTATAGCAACCCCTGGCCGAGATTTCTTGAGTCTCTGGCATGGAGGCTGTGTTTTCAAAGACAACGGCAGCACCTCGCAGGGTCCCAGTGGGGTGCAGCCGTGGCCATGGGCACCACGCAGAGCAGCGTCTGTGGCTGCTGTGATGCCAGAGACATTTCATCCACAACACGTACTGCCTCCGAACCAAGGCTCGGACAACAGAAATCCCATTCCATAAACCATCAATGGGCTGAGGAAGCCATCTCAGAACTGACGTTCCGGTGGCTCAAATCTTTTGAGATGCACTGACCTATTCAGACAGGGATAACAATTCTTTGTAATGGGAAAGAAGCTAAATGTGAAGACTCACTTGGTTGCACAGAGCCCAGATCAGCATCATCTGAGAATCTGAAATTCCATGGATCCAGGGCCCCATCTCAGAGCCGCCAAATCAAACCCAACTCTCGTGAAAGGAGGACAGGCACCATTTGGGGGGGGGGGTTGTTTTGTTTTGTTTTTTTGAGACAGAGTATCACTCTGTTGCCCAGATTGGAGTACAGTGGCACTATTTGAGCTCACTGCAACCTCCACCTCCCAGATTCAAGCAATTCTCCTGCCTCAGCCTCCTGAATAGCTAGGATTACAGGTGCACGCCACCATACCCAGCTAATTTTTATGTTTTTAGTAGAGATGGGGTTTCACCATGTTCGTTAGGCTGGTCTCGAACTCCTGGGTCTTGTGATCTACCCTCCTCGGCCTCCCAAAGACAGGCACCTGTTTTAACAGCCACCCCTGCTCCCAGCCACAACACGACTGAAAGTCGGCAGATAATTAACTGAGCTGTTGTTTCTCTTAATCAGAAAAGACTTCCTAAATCTGAATATTTCTGCCAAACATTCTCTCCTCTGCTTACAAGCCGTGAGCATGATATAGAGAAGTTTTGTTTTGTTTTTCTGTGACAGTCTTGCTGTCATCCAGGCTGGAATGCAGTGGTATGATCTCTCCTCACTGCAGCCTCCACCTCTCAGGTTCAAGGGATTCCTCCTGCCTCAGCCTCCAGAGTAGCTGGGACTATAGGTGGGCACCAGTTCACCCCGCTAATTTTTAGTTGAGACAGGGTCTTACCACGTTGGCCAAACTGGTCTCCAACTCCTGACCTCAGGTGATCCGTCCACCCCGGCCTCCCAAAGCGCTGGGGTTACAGGCATGAGCCACTACGCCTGGCTGAGAAGTGCTTGACAGAGACTGAGGGGAGGCTCCTGTCTCATCCTGTGACATCCAAGTCCCACCCAGCTTCCCACACCGACTACCATATTCGAAGCTTCACAGTAAGGGCAGCTGCATCCCTGCAGTTCTCTGCACTAACGCCACAGCTGCGTGAGCTGCCACAGCCCTGGAGCTGCCAACTCAGCCTTATGGTGCTGGCACAAGCACAGCAGAAACTACCGAGCCCCCAAGAGGAAGGAGTGTGGCCCAGGAGGGTGAACCAGGAGGGAGGAGTGGGGGCCCAGGGGAGTGAACCAGGGGTGAGGAGGAAGGAGTGCGGTCCAGGGGAGTGAACCGAAGGGAGGAGGGAGCAGTGCAATCCAGGGAGTGAACCAGAGGGAGGAATGTGGTTCGGGGAATGAAAAAGGAGGGAGGAGTGCGGTCCAGGGGAGGAGGGAGGAGTGCGGCCCAGGAGAGTGAACCAGTGAGGGAGGACTGTGGTCCAGGGGAGTGAACAAGGAGGCTCTAGGGGTAGCAAGTTCACACACCTCAAATACCTCCCAGATCCATCGCGCGCAGGGAGGGGACGGAAGCCACGCAGCACCTGCAGCGCTTTCTCCTCGCAAATGAGGAGTGAGGATACCGACTCATGCATGAAATCAGAGCTAAAGTTCTACCGTGGTGGGGAGACGCTGTTCAAGTTTCATAGACACAAACGGGAGCAAAAAGAAACCAATCATACAAGATCAGTGGATGGAAAGGGATCAGAAATTTAAGCCTGTAACAAGCTTTCAGAAAGAAACTTCACTTGATCTGCAAGATGGTTGTGGCTCTGCCTGATCATTTCTGAAAATGTCTAACCCGCGATGTGCCATCTCAGAGCCGTTCAAGAGGAGTAATAAATTCAAAACACCAAGGCAGGCTCCGTATTTTAGATGGCCTGCAACAGTACGGAAATGAACAGCGGTGCCAGAGCTTTCAAGTTTGTTTGAAGTAAATTCCAGCATGAGGGCACCATCTTCCTAGCTGAAGCAATGAGGTGGGCTCCTCTCACCGCATAGGAGAACAGCTTTCAGGTAAGGTGCTGCCAAGGGTCTGCAAACCATGATCCCCGAACCAGCCTTAGCCAGAGAACCAGAAGTGGTTTTTACACTTTGAAGTTTTAACAAAAGAAAAATATGCAGAGACTTCTGTGGCCCACAAAGCATAACACGTTGCCTACCCTGCCCTTTACAGGAGCTTCTAAGCTGTGTTGTCAGTTACAAAGTGTTTCTATAAAATAATGTCACTGATGCTGAAAAGCATGCCAGGAAAAGTCACACTTGTGAACAACCCTCATGATCAACTGCTGCCCCACGGCTCCGTGTCCACTCAGTGTCCTCACAGCACAGGTGCCCAGCAGTATGGCTGTGACCAGGGGTAGCAACATGGGACATGGGAGAGGTATCCCAGCCAAGAGGCCCTGCAAAGCCTCCCCAGCAAACCGGAGCAAGGCCTAGGGCGGTAGGGAGAGCGCCGTGCTCATGATGTAGGCAGTTCAGCTTCCACAAACTGTTCATCAACTGCGAATTACTTTGTTTCCATGGTTACAAAAGAACCATAAGCATTCTGAAATATGTTCTTTGTTTCATGTTTGCAAAATCTAAGCAACATTATAATAAAAATCACTGAATTCTGCCCGAGGCTCTAGGGGTGTTTTCCTCTCTGAAAGGAGCCCCATCTGGGACTTGGGATTGAGTGACAGCCTTCAATCACGGTTATCCTAGTGGTAACAGGGAAATCCTCAGCCTGCCAGGATCTGGGGCCCTCAACAGCCTCACGGCTCTACATGCCAGTGTTCTAAGGATCACACGTGTGCAGACAGCAAAGCTTGCTACACACACGCCAGGTGCTAACAAGCCCCAAACGTCTCACTCATACTTGCTAACCGCATCTCATCTCTCAGCCTCCACGGCGTTTCACCCTCTGCCTTTATATAGAGATGAACCGTGCATCCCGAGCGCCACAAAAAGTCAACTCCTTCCGGGAAGAGGGGTGCATCTTTCCATCACGGGGTCATCACTCCAGCCGGCACAGGATTTGCAGAGTGGGCGAGTCTAACGTCGATGACACTTTCTCAATATTCCCCTTCACACCCCTCCAGAAACAAGAGCACTGCTTCTTACCGAGGTTGTCATGAGGAAAATATTTTTCTCTTATTTGTCACTTTTTAACGTAATACTTGTGAAGAATGTGACTTTGCATGTACACTGTAAGCACCCACACTGTGAACATTCTGCTCTCCCGTGACTGTATTCACAGGTCACAAGGGCAAAACTTCTCCGTAGTAGCCAAAAAAAAAATATTTAACATGACTTCCACTCATCTGAAAGTCAGTTGTGGTTTTTCCTTCATAAAAATATCCAAATGATCCACAAGCCAAGTTTAATAAACACATTGGTCCAGGTGGGAAAATGACCCCTCAGTCTCCCGCCCCTCAAAGACCAGGGCAGCCAGGAAACTGCGCTCTCCAGTAAATGACAACCGGCAAGATTCCCTAAATAAGCAGCCGGAAGATTCCCATCTCACAGAGGGCACCTTTCAAGACTCAAGATGTCACCACTCCCTGAATGTCCTACAAAGAACAGGGCTACCCAACTGAGGACTGAGGCAGTAAACAAACAGGTTTTCGGCCGGGCGTGCTTGTAATCCCAGCACTTTGGGAGGACGAGGCAGCCGGATCACAAGGTCAGGCGATTGAGACCATCCTGGCTAACACGGTGAAACCCCCCCTTCTCTACTAAAAATACAAAAAATTAGCCAGGCGTGGTGGCGGGCACCTGTAGTCCCAGCTACTCAGGAGGCTGAGGCAGGAGAATGGCGTGAAGCTGGGAGGCATAGTTTGCAGTGAGCCAAGATCGCACCACTGCACTCCAGCCTGGGAGACAGAGCAAGACCTCATCTCAAAAAAAAAAAAAAATTTTAGAAGCTTTCAGCAAATAGCATCATCGACCCACAAATGAGAGTTACCCTTTTCATTCTAGGAGGGAAACACTACAAAGCACGTACATTTTAGGCCCGTAAGTGAATTCTTTGGGCGTTCCTGTGTCTGCTGTCAAATGCAGGACATCACCTCAAGAAGGCAAAGTTCTGTAAGTCACATCCAAGGAGGGGAAAAATAATTCTAAGTTTCAGCAATCCAGTAAGAACCTGATCCAGAGAGAAGCCTACTTGTTCCAGACTCTAAGCAACAATATATTGCTACAATGTAATAAAAACAAAGGGATGATTAAGGAAATTTCAATGCTCATAAAAGACAAAAACATAATTGGATTTATTCTACTCTAGACAGAGCAGCCGGGCAGTTCACCCATATGTTATTATGGTTGCTGTTATTCAGACAGAGTCCCAACTCAGTCAACAAGGCTTGACAGCAGGGGCGTGGGCGTGATTCCCTGCTCACTGCAAGGTCTGCCTCCCAGGCTCAAGCGATTCTCTTCAGCCTCTGGAGTAGATGGGACTACAGGTGTGTAGCCATCACGCCCAGCTAATTTGTGTGTTTTCAATAGAGATGGGATTTCACCAGGTTGCCCAGGCTGGTTCCCTGGGTTCTCAAGCTCCCAGGCTCAAGCAATCCGCCCGCCTCGGCCTCCCAAAGCGCTGGGATTACAGGCATGAGCCATCATGCCCGGCCCTTTTTTTTCTTTAGTGATTAATGTGCTTCAGAGTCTTGTAGGCATTTAAAAAAAAAAAAAAAAAAGAAGCAAATTCTGTAAGGGAAACAAAACCATTAACATGTTTTACCCATCTCAAAACTCAAAACTGAAATGCTAAGAATAAATGTATTTTATTCACAGAAGCAGAATTCTTAAAGTTCTGTAAAAGGATACCGTGGACACCACATCACAGACGAGCATGGCAGGACTGCTCAGATTCCGAACACATTCTGAACAGTCCTCCTGCCACTTTCCTCAAATGGGGACACTTTATTTTGTCTTTTATTCAAATTAAGTATTTTGCAAGGGAGTTGAAGAAAACTGCATAGCAGATTTTAAAACTTCAATGCTTCTCTCTCAATTTTCTCCACATTCTGATGCATTTTACTGACTACGCAGCCAATAAGTTAAAGCTTTTTGCATCGATAAAGACAATGCTCCTTGTAGCAATAGGCTTTTTCTTTTCTATACAAAGATCTATGACTTAAGCTAGTAAACTGGGCATTTCACAAAGCTTTTGCACAATTCCCAGCACAGATTTTGGCAAAATAAAACCGTTATCTTTCCGCAATTAAATAACCAAGCATAGGAAACTGCATGGTTAAAATAACCGTTCCATTATTTTATATAAACACAAATGAGAAAGTAGAGTATGCTTGGAAAACAGTATTTCCATATGTTAACAATGAAGCAGAAGACAGTTCCCTCAGCCTCATATGACATTTGACAACCGAAGTACTCTGGCCCAAGCCCAGCCCAGGTAAACGGAAACGAGGTAAACGTGTGAGTGACCGTGGTGGGACACTCTGATAGCCACAGTCCAGGAAAGAACAGCTAACATCTTTTTCATGGGAAAATCGAAACATACTCAAGAGACCTTGATTCTTTAAAACGCAGTCTGCCCCAATACTAACCATAAGCTCCCATTGATGAAGATTGCGATAACCACAGAGGTGTTTATCCAGGCCCTCGAACATCACGGACATGGTACATACACAATGTTCTCAAATACTCGGTGCTGCCAATATGTTAAATGCACTGTGATAATGGAGGTCTTGCCTGCACAAGAAGCGTCGCAGCCTGGTTACCTTTCCTGGTGTTCAATGCTTTGTATGTGCAAAACCTGTTGTTACAATTTACTGGGCTTAATGTGATTCAGTTCATCACAGAAGAGAGCTATGACATTTGCTTAATTCCACGCCGAGATTTCTCTGGTTCACCTTCCACGAGTGACTGCTCTGTCCACGAGACTGCAGAGGGAAGACCCAGGAAACGCCTGGGAGATGCCAGGTGCTCACAAACTGGTATCAGTCTGCTGGTTTTGGCTTAAAGGAAAACAGATACAGAAGGAGCTAAAAGGGCTCACTACACCTAATACCACAACGTTCTCAACTTTACCTTAGCCAAAAATAAAAGCAGAAAAGCAAAACTACTCCAGGGCACGACTCCAGTGCTAATCTGAAACATGGAATATTTAGAAGACAAAGTTTATTGTGAGTGCAATTAATATACACATAAAACACTGGTTTCACAAAACCCAGTCTTTGTGATTGCTTTTATAAAAAGCAAAATTCTCGTGAGGATCGCATACAGTAACTGATTTTCAAATGAAGGGACTGGTAAACTTCAGGGCATATCATTTCTGCCACACACGAGGGTAACAGTGACAGAAGAGCTAGGATCAAGTGTGCTAAAGTTGTCCTAGGACTGAAATTCAGTTTCTGCCAAAACAAAAACACAGGAGTCTATCAACTTCGATAGCAAACTCTGCTTTAGAGCGTCGAGATGTTAAAGTTGCAAAGGGGCTTCTCCCTGCTATGGGCACACGTGATCCTTGCAAAAACATAGCTCAGCATCAAAAATCAGAAAAGAACACAAGCCTTCCAGACATGAAATCCAAGAGCAGAAGGGAGCAGAGTCCAAGCTTGCTCAGCAGAACTGTTCCCAGAGGAGAACAGCACAGAGGACATCACAGGGAGGACAGGGCAAGCAAGAGCAGCTTCCGTCTCACCCCAAGCAGGGCCTGAGCCAGGGGTACAGTCCCCTCCAACCTGACAAGGAGGCGCGAGGAACCACAGAGAAGTCAATTCAGGGTCCTTTTCAGAAAGGGGCAACAATGAGAAAATCTGGTCTTACCTACCCCCCCACCCCCACCCCACAGTAACAGCTGAGCCTCCCACGTGCGTCTGTCACGTTCCCCACCCCCTCATGCAGATGCTTTTCCTGCACCCGGGTGCCCGTCTCCGTGCTGCTCCTGAGGCCACACCTGTTGCCAACCAGTAGTGACCAGGAATTCACCTTTGACTGGGAGAAGCAAACGCAGAGTTCACACACTCCTGTACAGGTTTGCTGGCCGAGAATCTAACTGCACTGTCCGATTCCATATGTGCTCGTACCAAGCAGAACGTTCCATGTCCGGCATTTATAAAACGGTATCAGTGGGTTCACCTGGGACTCCCAGGCAGCCACACGAGGGAGCTGTTGCCCTGTTACCCCGAGCCAAAGCAAGGCTGCGAGGCAAATACCACAGGCCACATCACACTTGAGCACTGACTCTTGACAATTGCTCCTTCATGTGTTAAGAAGAGTTTGGGGTACAGGCGTCAGACAGGCCTGATCTCAGCCATAGGACAACAGTGACTGCCCACAAGTCCCGTATCTAAGCCCCGACTTGCCCATCCGGCCTTCCTTCAGGAACAATGCCCACCTCACAGCGCTGTCATGAACGCTAAGTCAGCACGTACATACACAACCAGATTCATTTCAATTATGCTTTCTAATCCAATTTAATACAACCAGGCGCTATTATTGAGACTGAATAACCAATATTAGAACAGAAGGTCAAGCCAGGGATGGTGGCTCAGACCTGTAATCCCAACACTTTGGGAAGCTGAGGTGGGTGGATCACTTGAGGTCAGGAGTTGGAGACCAGCCTGGCCAACATGGCAAAACCCCATCTCTACTAAAAATAAATTATCCGGGCATGGTGGCATACACCCTGTAACCCCAGCTACTAAGGAGGCTGAGGCATAAGAATCGTTCGAACCTGGGAGGTAGAGGTTGCAGTGAACGGAGATCGTACTACTGTGCTCCACCCTTCCAGCCTGGGTGACAGAGTAAGATTCTAATAAAAAAATTAAAGGTCAAGATAAAAACTGATTGCCAAGGTCCATGTTCCATATACTTCAAACACAAAATTCATTAGCTGGTACTTGATCAAGTTGTTTTCTTCATTACAATCTTGTATATCCTAACACGGCTCAAAATGTTTACATTTAAACATACCTCAAACATAACAAAAAATAAATCCCCTATATTTCCTAAATGAGCAAGTTCCAGTAAGGCTGCATCCTGCTGTAGTTAATACTTTAACATAAAACTGAGCCATCCTGACAGCACTGACACATGGTACAAGAAGAATGACCTCCAATTAAGTCGCTAGATTTAGAGAACACATAAATATAGTTTATCACTAATTCACTAACAATTAGCAAGATATTAAAGGAAGAAAAAGTATCAGGACTGTAACTAGGAATAAAGGCAAAAATAAACATGAGAAATTAGTCACGTTTAAATCGATACCCTTTCTGTGGGGCCGTCACAAAGTATACACAACAGGTGTGCAAACTGTCATGCTAACCTGTCACCAAGCTCTCTATGAAAGTGGTAAGAGCGTCCCAAGTCGCAGAGCCTCATATTCCTATTTCAACCCTAAACAGCCAACACCACACTCAGCACACAATGAGAACTCTGAAAGCTCAGAGGAACGCATGATGGGATGAAGTTCCCCAGCCCTACCATCACCCTGCTGCTTATTAAAAATATAAAACAAAGCCCTGCCTTCAAGGTGCTCAGATCTAATGAGTACAAGGTTTTGCTTTTAACAAGTTAACTACGAATGATGAAGAGTCTCAACAGCTGTGCAAAACGTAAGGCAACCTAATAAGAGGAACTTGGCTGAGACTAAACCCAGAGATGGTTTTTTAACCCCAGAAGAGGAAAGAACTGAAGAACCTTACAGAAAGTTGGCAGCAATTTCTATTTCTCTACGGTAGAACCTGGAATTTACCTTTGAGACAGACTGTCCTTCTGTTCTGAAAAATCAGATTATTCTTGCAATCCTCCATCAGGAGTGAAATTCCTAGAGGCATGGAAAACCAAGAACTAATTTTAAAACCCCCAAAAAACTACCTACGATCTTACATGTGAGATTATTCTCAAGCTCTAAATTTGGAAATAGTTTGCACAAAGTCCTTATTTTCCCTGTTTACTGGAAAGCTCTCTATTCTTTTTTCCTAAATATCTTCTTTCTCATCCTTCCAAACAGTACCTGAAGATGAACTTACATATCGTTTTCAACGTTAACAAAGAAGATACTACGTTTGTCATGAACTGTTTTTATGCACAACTCTAGGAGGAATTCTGCTACACAGTGAGGAATAACACAAGGCAGTAAATACACCACGCATAAAAAACAGTAGAAAACGGACACATTTCCTGATGAGTGGCAATTTCTCATTGAGCTGCTGACAAAATTATAATATGGAAAGCTAGACAGCTGCTATAATAGTTCTACCTCACTTAAGTGACCGAGTCATTGTTTCAGTTCCCTCTCTCGTCTGGGGATGAGACACACCTCACAGAGCTGTTTGTGATTTCAGGAACACACACATCAATGAATCGATTGTTCCTAAATCATTGCAAAGGATATAGTAACCTACCAAATTTCAACTAGGTTGCAACAAACAACTGTTTTCATCCTACACTCTCCAGTGCCAGCGAGATGGTGCATTCCTGGATCCCTGTGGGAGCCCCATTCCTGGTGCCATAGAGCGCACACACATTTACTTCCACATAGTGTACATATATGGTACACTAACACGTGTACATGCATAAAGCATACACAGCCAAATACATATAGTGTGCATAAGTGCACTACGTGTACAGAGTGCACATACATCCAGATCCATGTACTGTACATGCATAGACTGTACACACACCCAAATATGTAGTGTACAAACAAGTTCACTATGTGTGTACAAGCATACAGCATACACACATCCACATTCATATAGCATATGTACTTAGGGATACTAATATGTATGCACATGCATAACATGTACATGCATCTATATGTATACAGTGTACACAAGTATACTATAACCTGTATGTATGTGCATACGACATACACACGCATATCTGTATGTACACAGGTATGCTATTTGTTATATGTATACACATGTATATAACGTACATTCTTATCCAATGTACGTAGGTGCACTACAGCATGCATACACATGTGCACTGTACACATATGCACATGAATACAATGTACACCAGTACACTAACGTATAAAGTGTAAAGTACACATATGCAAGTGTACATACATATGCAGCATGTATATTAGTGTGTACATATCCAGAAGTTTCAGTGTTCATAGTGTACATGCATGCTTGTGTGCACATATGTATATTTACATGTGCACAATGTGCACATACCCACATGGTGTACATACACAGGTATGTAAATGGCATTAAACACATGCATGTATCTACACATACAGAACAGATAGGTGTCCAAGTAGTGTGCATATAACACCAGTGCCCATAGTTACACACATATACACGTGTACATGGATGCCTACAACATGCACATGTGTAAGACAGTACGTACCTATACCTTGTAATTACATGCACAGTGGAAATACACGTAGGATGCGTACACCACATACACACGTACATTTATACAGTGCACATACACTGAGACCTAGAACGGATCATGAGTATTAACACTGGAAATGCTTCCAGTTCTACCTAAGTAAATTTTTTTTCAAACTGTAATAGAACTCATACAAAAAGGGTTTTAAGGAAATTAATGAATAAAGCTAGTGACAAAAACACTGGGAAGGGCACAACCACTTTCCCTCAGAGGTCTGGGCCTGACCGTGGAAGTTCAGAAGTTTCCTAATGCAGTACACGTCCGGACTGACTCACGAT
Source organism: Theropithecus gelada (assembly GCF_003255815.1). Taxonomy (NCBI): domain Eukaryota; kingdom Metazoa; phylum Chordata; class Mammalia; order Primates; family Cercopithecidae; genus Theropithecus; species Theropithecus gelada. The sequence continues at coordinate 34,843 of NW_020257960.1, forward strand.
GAAGTGCTCCTTAAACATTAGAAATGTATGCTCACGTTTTGGCCTTTGAGACAAAGCCTCCTATTTAATCAAGCACTGACTGAATTTGATTCACAGAACTCTTACAGATTCTTCATTTTCTGGTGAGACAGACAAATGTCCCAGGGAAAGAGCACCGCCAGCCCCCTTCAGGGTCAGCTTTTTGAGGAGTGATGTCTGGCAGAACGCAATCCAAAACCACAGTAGGATCCCTCACCCAGCAACTTAGACACTTTCTGGTACTTACACTCTAGTCTACTTGCTTCCCTTTCTTGCATTCAGCTGGGCCGGGGGGGG